>NW_024037059.1:9957729-10037822 GCF_015706575.1 Patiria miniata
AATATTCTAAGATCTTACGTGCACCAGTACAAACCCCGAAGCACTCAGCAGGCTCCTTAGCTGGTATCCTTAGCCGGTTTCTGGTATGCGCGCGCGTCGCCGTAGCCATGCGCGTCGGCAAAATGAAAAAGTTTTTTTTTCAATGAAAGATGATGTCTCAAAACCGCCAAACTCACTGGTTTGACTGGAATTCTGCTGCTGCGCAATTTCAACGTGTTTTTTTGATGGGGTTATGATCGAGAATAAGCTTTATTTGGCCTCTCTGGACTCCCATATATTTGCACTAAGTTTAGTCGGGCACCATTTGCAGTCATCAGCCGACATTTGAAGCAAAAATGTCGGGTAAAAAAAAAAAAAAAAACGCGTCGCCGCACCACTTTTTGGACAAGCTCCATACCAGCGTGTGTTGGAGCCAAATTTCCCTTTCGGAGAAGCTGGCACACCGGAGAAGTGAGACCGTGACACCGGGCGCGATATTTTTTATTACACAACTATCTGGGGTACTTTGTGCGCTTTCCTATGGGGCTTGGTTTTTATAACCAGGCTTGAGTGGAGGCTACTATTTTTCAACTTGGTACGGATTTCGGACTTTATTTCCCTTTTTAAAAAAATCCTCCAGAGCCTCAGATCAGGAAAAGAAAAGGCTATACAAGTAGTATCCGACTGAAAAATAACGTTTTTAAGATTCAACTTTAAATTGTTGAAAAAAAGAGCAAAATCTTTGTTGGCAGAGCGAGGAATCGAACTCGAGCCCTCCGATCATAAGCCAGCATGCCTAACCACTAGGCAACGGCGATGCTCGAAAAATCCCTGCAATTCGTAAATTATATACTTTCACACATGTGGAGAGTACGAAAGCCCATTAGCGCCACTGCAAGTATATATATTGCGGATTATTTAATTCGTTATTACGGATTATTAATTCGTTATTACGGATTACTAATTCGTTATAACGGATTATTAATTCGTTATAACGGATTATTTAATTTGTTATTACGGATTATTAATTCGTTATTACGGATTACTAATTCGTTATAACGGATTATTAATTCGTTATAACGGATTATTTAATTTGTTATTTCGGATTATTTATTCGTTATTACGGATTACTAATTCGTTATTACGGATTATTAATTCGTTATTACGGATTATTTAATTCGTTATTACGGATTATTAATTCGTTATTACGGATTACTAATTCGTTATAACGGATTACTAATTCGTTATTACGGATTATTTAATTCGTTATTACGGATTATTAATTCGTTATTACGAATTACTCATACGTTCTGAGTCATACTCGGCAAGTATGGCACAGGAGTGCAAACGTTGTATGCAAAGATAGCGCCGCCTAGCGGCGCTATATACACAGGCCCCTGGTCACGTGCTCTCCACGTGTGAGAACATCAGACCTATTCGTAATAACGAATAATAATCCGTAATAACGAATTAAATAATCCGTAATAACGAATTAAATAATCCGTAATAAAATTAATATCCGTATAACGAATTAATAATCCGTAATAACGAATTAATAATCTGTAAACGAATTAAATAATCCGTTATAACGAATTAGTAATCCGTAAAACGAATTAAATAATCCGTAATAACGAATTAATAATCCTTATAACGAATTAATCCTAATCCAATTAATAATCCGTAATAACGATTAATAATCCGTAATAACGAATTAAATAATCCGTTATAACGAATTAGTAATCCGTAATAACGAATTAATAATCCGTAATAACGAATTACACAATCTGTAACATATATACATGTACTTGCAGTGGCGCTAATGGGCTTTCGTCTACAATCCTATAACCGTGATTCAAGTCGCCTGAAAAATGGGTACCCCAGATAGTTGTGTAAATAAAATATGCATACATGACTGGTCGTCAGCCAATTGCGAATATTCTTCATGTTGCGGTCAGGCGCGGATATCCGGGGAGGGGGGGGGGGGGAGTATGTAGGGTTCGACTTAGCAGTAGCCCGAAAACCAAATGCTCGTCAAAACAGCGGGGATCCTCATACTATTTGCTAAGGAGCCCTGTTGGCGAGTCAAAAATTATTGGGATAGGCCTATGGCAAAGATGAAAGTACAGGAAGAAAGAAATCATTACATTCAGTATAATTCGTATATAGTAAACGGTTGAAATGATTAGATCGGGTTATTTGAAACAATGACAAATTTGTTTCAGGATGCATGTTTTTACATGTATGCCCAACCTTGGGTTATGGTTAGCCTGAACATGAATTATAAAAGATGAGTAAATAAAACAGAGAGCCTTGAGTCATGATAAAAATCACTACAAGGTAGACGCCCAGGTTAAGTGACATTAAACAGCCGTCCGATTGAAACTCCATCATAACTGGTTGTGTAACTATAGGGCTTGGCAAGGACTTCGTACTTTTTAGAACGCATGATTCACATTGCGAAAGAGGACGGCTCAACAATGATATTCACAAGATGCAAGGTCAAACGTTCACATTGCGAAGGTACATGGTTCATATTGCGAAAAAGCAAGGTGCAACGTTGACATCAAGCATGATCAATGGTGTACATTGATAAGATCGAACGTGAATATTAACAAGTTGGAACATTCACATTAAGAGGGAACAACTTCCAAAATGCGATATTAAGCCGCGTGCAACGTGCATATTGCGAAGGTACAACGTCAATATTAAGAGTTACAAGGTTCACATTAAAAGGTCAATTTTAAAATGTCGTTCCAGGCCACCGTATTAAACAGTACATGCCACTAAAACCGGTCAAATGGGGCATAAAGTGTTTCTCCGGGTCACAAACAGGATACACCTGTGCCTGGCAACTGCACACAGGAGCTGATAAGAACCGGCTAACTAATGACAATGCATCCACTTCGAACTCATCCACATTTCATCCGCCCTTTTCTCACTGTTACGGGACAAGTCGTCGTGGATCTTGTGAAAGAAGTACAGCACAAGGGCCATATCATATTTTGTGATAACTGCCCAGCCCTTGCATGCAAGTAAGCAAGTTGTCACAACTAGGATTTGGATTTGTGGAACTTCGCGCTACACTACTTTGGGAATGTCACATGACGTGAACCCCAAAAATTGTACACTGAAAAAAGGAGATGACCCCCGCTTTCTAGAGAAATCAGACCAATTATGTGTAGTTTGGCAAGATGAAAAACGCGTCATTCTTCTAACGACTTTTGGTGATTGCAGTCTTACCTCAAAGAAGATTCGATGTAGCAAGAGCGAAACAGGATTTCGGGACATTAATAAACCCAGCGCAGTCGTGACGTACATTAGAATCACACTCTTGGAAAAAATGGTCCGGTTAACTTATTCTTTATGATGGCCTTTGCGGTTTTGCCGAAGTCAATTGAGTGTGATCGTCCGACTGATAAGGTTTACGCACAAAACCATGGGCCAATGAGGCTTTGCATAGACAGCTGGCCGAACCATTTTTTTGGGAAAGTGTGCTGGTAATGAGGCTTGAGCCTGCATGCTGCCAACACCACCAATGGCATCCCTACATTTGCTCGTGCGAATAGGACCCATTTTTGGACCCTAATTTTATCAAATCTGCTCTGAGATAATGGCCCAAAAGCTAGGAAGATGATCCTCTGCTATATTCGCACGATTCCACCGATTTTTAAACCAGACGGTCATGTTTTCTACAAGAAATTGTGGAGTCACTTTCTATGCAAATGACTCGCGAATACATTTTTGAAACCCTAATCACTCGCGAATTTATTGCGCCCGCTGTCAGTCTTATATTGCCATTCGGATATATCGTTGGGTGTAATACATAGTATGTAGTAATGAATATAAACAATCAATAACAATAAAAACATAGAGTGTATCCTGAATCATCAACATAATAGTTTTCACTACTGTGTGTTCGCAAACAGGACGCTGGGATACTCTGATGAGCTTCACAGAATCTTGTGAAGGAAGTGGCCTATGACCTATGTATAAAGCATCTGGCTGCAGCTGTTCAAGACCGCAGTTAGACAATGTGCGCAAATGCTATCCGAAAACTTCACGTAGAAATGCACACATTCCATACCGGATGTGATTTCTATATCATTGCGGACCATGCATGTGGACAAAATTGTGAGCGTCGCATAATGCAATCCGACCGTTCGTGAAACGGAGCCTGAGCAAAAGACGGGCAATTGTAAATTTACAACACAGATAAGTTTTACAGATTTCCTATATTATTACGCTTTTCAACGAAAAAAACAACAACACATCTCTAAACTGGAATAAAAAGTGTAATGAATCACAGTCTTAACGGCCGTTTCAAACCTTGCAGAGTCATAACCGTGATGACGCGCAGGTCACAGGTCACTCAAAATCTATCCAATCAGAGCGCGAATTTATCAGAGTATCCCAGCGTCCCGTTTGCAGGGCGGGGGTACGAGCGAATTGGCCTCGTTACAGTGCCCTCACGCGATCATGCATAACGAACTCCTGGAGCCCACGGGCTCCATTTGGCCACCAAAAGTCCAACGCCACTTCTTCCTTTTGGCACAAAGCCATTCTGCATTTTGCAAAAATGTAAATAGCGCCCCCTCTCGACGAAATGTCTATCATTATGCGTTATGTATCTAACTCCATGGTTGAAGCATATCAAACAGACTACTCAATTATGTGAATATAAACATTATTCCTCCCGCCCCCCCCCCCCCCCCCAATGCAATGTTGCTAGGGGAATTGGCCAGTTTGCCTACACACCCGATTTCCAACAACGTTGAACGGAAGGGGGGGGGGGCTTGAACTAGTTCCTAAATACATATATTGTATTTGCGCATGTCCGGTTACATAATCTTGGTAACCATCAAGTGTAATAAACATTTGCGGGGCAAACAATGGGCTCTGTCCTCCATGCATGTACGAGGGCGCTACACAATGAAATTTTTCCAAATGCTCCTGGTATCGGAGACTCATCAGTACTTTATTCTCCTGGGAGTCAAATTTCAATATACTTTTTATTTATATAAAAACAAGTTATTTCTGGTTTGATGACGTCATCAGTCCATAAAGGGAAACTGAATACTGATTTAGTTCGGAGAGGACACATGTTTCATTATGAACTTAAGTGAAAAATAACGTATGCAAATATGGACAATATAAGTGTATGTATTAATAACACCTAACTTCCGGTTTGATGACGTCACAGCATTAAGGATCGAAAGGTCAACATTGTAACGGATATTATCAAATTAGGTTTTGCCATTCCCGACGTATAAACACTGTATACTCAGTGTGTTACCTCCCGAGTGAAAGTTGGAAAAAATTATCCGGGTGGGACTCGAACCCTCGACCTCCTGCTTTCTAGTGCTGATGTCTTACTATTCCACCACCGAGCTAAAGGGATGGGATGGCTGGTTCGAATCTAGTGTAACTAGCAGCAGATACCGCATTAAAAAATCCTACTTCTGAACGGATATCATTATTTGGGCTACAAACAAAGTCATAAGACAGGGAACAAATGATAGAATTTAAAAAAATGATCATTTTCAAATTCTCCCTACAGTAATTTCCGGTCTAATGACGTCATAATTTTGAAACCTTGCAAAGTTATATGTAGTTGTTAAGAAAATAACAAGGGGCAATTTGGTTAAATTTGGACGGATGGTTTTTAAATTGAAAAAAAAAGGAAAGCCTATTTGATGCAACACTAGAGGGCGCCCTTTGAAACGATGACGTCATAATGCTGTCTTCGTGTCCTTTATTCCGTTCTAAACACTTCCATAATTTACTTGCTTCAAGTAAAGAGCTTCTGCTTTCGAGTTATATTCAATTTTTATTGCACTTCCTGTACCACTGGAAGTGAAGGCCAAGCGGTTTTGTGCCCGGGAATACGAATTGTTGCCGAGGTATCATTTACAACCTCACGCAAAAAACGAACACGATACTCAATTTAGTTCAAAAGATATAGCTGAAACTATTTTCACAAATAGGTTTTCAAGTTCATACCATGTTTTTATTATAATCCCGTAAATCGTTTTGAAGAAATTCGGTTCGTTTTGATTTTGAGGCTTCTGTCTGTATTTTAAATTCACCTTACTTTGACCTTCCGGTTGACCCGGAAGTTAAGGTCAAGCGAGATCACGTACACAAAAAAGTTTATCAATTAATGGTCTATCTGATTACAAGGTTGGAACACGATTGATAATTTTGTTCAAGAGTTATAGGTGAAAGAAGATTGTCATTTTTTTCAACGAAAATCGCTTGTAATTTGACACCCAATGACGTCATCGTGAGATCAGAGTAATATGCACCACTCGCGATGAGGGCCGATACATTTTGAAAGTTACAAGTTCATACCATATACCGTTTAGGAGAAAACCCGCGGAGCCGGAATTGTTGTCCTGAAAAAAGGAAACAAAGAAGATTTGTCAGAACAATTCTAAACAGTGGTTGGGTTGTGCCCGACCACTAAAATAAGATCGTTTTCAAATTCTCCTTAAAGTAACTTCCGGTCTGATGACGTCATGAATTTGAGACCTTGCCAAGTTATCTGTGGTTAATCACAAAATATCAAGGGGCGATTTGATAAAATTTGAACGGATGGTTATAAAATAAAAGAAAGCAAACTCTATTTTATGTGCCGCTAGGGGGCGCCTTTTCGGATGATGACGTCATCACACTGTTTTTGTGTCTGGCATTCTTCACTAAACACTTTCACAATTTGAATGTGTGTAGTAGAATGCTTCCGCTTTTGAGTTATATTCGGTTTTTATTGCACTTCCGGTAACACCGGAAGTCCTTCCGGTAACACCGGAAGTGAAGGTCAAGCGATTTTGTGTCCGGGACAAGATATGTAATACGGCACTAGTCTACAACCTCACGAAAAAAAGAACACGATTCTCTATTTAGTTCAAAAGATATAGCGCAAACTAGTTTTGTCAAAATTTGCCCTTAGATCGCTTGTAATTTGATACCTGATGACGTAACAAAATGTATAACATCTTCGTTACATATGGTGCAAGTTCACACTAGGTTTTAGGATCATACTGTAAAAGCGTTTGGAAGAAATTGTGCTTTGTTTTGACGTCTTTGTAACGTCTTCATTTTGAATTCACCTAACTTTGACCTTCCGGTAGCCCCGTCAGAAAAGGTCAAATGACTGATTTTAAAATCAATATGTTTATCAAGGTATTTTCCGTCAAAACACAAAGTATGAACGTGATCGTTCATTTAGTTCATGAGTTATAATTGACGGAAAATTGTCATATTTTGACCAAAAATCGCTTGTAATTTGACACCCGATGACGTCATCGTGACGTCAGAGTAATATGCCCCACTTGGGATGAGGGTCGATACATATTGAAAGTTACAAGTTCATATCATGAACCGTCTACTAGGAGAAAACCCGCGGAGAAGTATTGTCCGGAAAAAAAACAGTAACAAAGATTAATCGGAACAACTCCAAAGAGTGGGCCACTCAAAAAGAAGGAGTGAATCAGACGCGCCAGCATCAACGTGCCTCATCAGATGCAGATTGTGCGTAGCGTTCTCGTTCCTCCATGGTATATAGTACCCAGCAGGTAACACAAAAGCTCATCCGCGCTGATAAACTGAAACAGGACACCAAGCTGTCGGAGGCCTGAGCTGAGGTGGCAACCAAACGTCGCACTGGGGCCCTGAACACACGTGCACGGCATCATTTGGGCTTTTCGCCTTCTGTCACCTGACACATCAAATACTACACAAGCCACAGCGTCTTGGGAAATCAAGAAACCACTGCAATTACGCAGTCGATGTATTGTTCAACGGGGGAGATTTTTTATGCATGCACTTCCTCCCGTTTGTTCTTTCTGAAGCTAGTGGACCGGGCTTTACGAAACCGTCGGGAACTTCGGTGGTCAATCTCACCCGAATGGTGTTTAGTATTTTTTTGGCGTATCTGACCCGAACAGCGTTTGGAATAACGAAATCAGAATCTGCAGTATCAAATGTCCGTTCCGTTGTTCTTTGTTGTAGATTTAGCTTAAATTTAACGCTTTCACCTCGTACTTTTTTTTATCCCGTTGGTTCCTGTTCTAATACGGCTTATTTATTGTAGGGCTGAGTCAATTCGAGTGATTGACTATTCGAATATTCGCTTATTTGGCCATTCCATATTCCCACAAAAGCTGAAATATGCCATACATGTACATGTAGTTAACGTACGTGTGCACGTCAATATGCCATGCGTAATTTCTTCACAGGTAAGTCAGGTATAAAAATGATTGCCTCGTGCGCTTCTAAAGACAAAACAATGTAAACCAGTACATTGAAGGAGACCGTTGTCCGGAGTCCCTCGTAATAATAATTGTAGTCCCACAACCACAATTTCACGTTTTTCATTACATTTAAATTAGTTCACAAAGGAGTTTTGGAGCACAAAACTTTCAAGCGGTTCTAAAAACTCATACCCTTTGAGCCCTAGCCGAGAGTATTACCGAGTCAGACATATTCGTTTTTAAACGTCGCTTAAAAAGCGTTTGCTATCAATTGGAAGCCCTCTTTAAAAAAAAAGTGAGGTCTTCATAAAAAAAATCAAATGATGGTACCCGATATTCACGAGTCGGTGGTTTTATTCACTACCTGTACTGAACAAAAAATATAAAAAAATCACTAGTAGGCAAAAACAACAACAAACAAAGAGCCCGACAAAGAAACAATATACAAAGAAACAGCAATCTAATATTAAAATGAAAATATTAAGAGGTTTACCGCGTCAAATGTAAACACACATGATTTCAACCGTTTTTCGAAAATCATGTGGATTCCTTTGACCAAGCCTTTGAAATGTGGTAGGTCAACAATTTGAAATCCTAAATATTGGCAATCTCCTGCTGAAAGGAAACACGCTATCAGGAGTTGATGTGACCAATCTCTACACAGGGTGTTCCGAAAAAAAAGGTAACCCAGAAATAATTATGACCAAGCGGTGTATTTATGATCTTTATTATGGTATTATCATTAACTAGGGGCATAAGCTTTCCATTGATGCAAGGATTGCGTTCCCATGGTAATACACCACTAAGCTTAGTTGGTATGTGAAAATCCTGGGAAAGTGCATTCATTTTTGGGGACACATGGCCCATATCCAGACAAAACCTTTTAACAGGTTTTGCCTCGGGTTTTGAAAGTACAGACAAAATTCAGGGCACGATAACTTCTAATAAGGTCAAACTGCAAACAAGTTACAAACTTATCAGGTTGAAGGGGCTTGGAAATTGATCTACATGTCAATAATAAAATAAATTGATACTCATCAGTTATAGATAACTCCCTGGTAAACATGTGAGGACGTGCCTGCCACAGTGCCATCTGTCTGTCACCGTTCAAGGATAGTCTGGGAATTTTCTGAAAATGTTCACTCCTTCGTCATAGAATTGTCGCCTCGCCGGAGGGACGGGGGAATTATACTCATTTCTTATTGATGATTAGAGGCGGCTGACTGTCTTGCCGTTGCACTTTAATACGACCTGCAATTAAGATGAGTATCGGATTCTAATGCCTGAGGATCAAGTGGTTTCAGGATTGCCGCTTATAGTGATACTAGTACATGTCAATAAGCCTTTTTTACCGTTGCAAGTTCAGTGAGCACAGTGTATGGAGGTTCGAATCTGCTTTTTTTTTTAATAACGGAATTGCAGAAAAATATTTTCTTCTGTTCTGCTTTCGAGAGAGTAGATCGAACGTTTATTATAAGATGGAATTTTGCGTCGGGGTGATATAAATCAAATTAGGTTATGCCCTTCACCGACGTTTAAACACTGTATACTCAGTGTGTTACCTCCCGAGTGAAAGATGGGAAAAATCACTCGGGTGGGATTCGAACCCACGACCTCCTGCTTTCTAGTGCAGACTCAGTGGTAACACACTGAGTATACAGTGTTTAAACATCGGTGAAGGGCAAAAACCTAATTTGATTTAAATCACCCCGACGCAAAATTCCATCTTATAATAGTTTATGCTATGTACATCAGATTCGAACCAGCCAACCGATCCCGTTAGCTCGGTGGTCGAGTGTTAAGACATCTGCACTAGAAAGCAGGAGGTCGTGGGTTCGAGTCCCGCCCGAGTGATTTTTCCCATCTTTCACTCGGGAGGTAACACACTGAGTACACAGTGTTTAAACGTCGGTGAAGAGAAATAACCTAATTTGAGATCGAACATTGGTGGCCATAGTGGTTCAAAAGTACATGGCCACCTGCTTTTCTGCCACCATTTTTTTTCTGCTTGTACATATAAAAGCAGATCACGCTGGTCTGTAATCTACCAAATAAGAACCATTTCAAGTACCCACGCCTCTTTCATCGTCATGATCATGTGTGGACAGACCCTCGTCCACAAAAGCGGATCGAAAACACACTTTTTTGGGGGGCGTGCCCACAAGATACCCCGAAAAAGGGTCCATAAATGTACGGCGTAGGGTACGGGGCCGCTTAAGGGCGGAGCGGTGTCAAATGGAGGCATGTACCCCTTCACTTAGAACAGAAGAATGAAGTAATAAAAAAAAAATGCATGCACAAAAACCACAAATAAAGCATCCTCTCCTAAAGACTGGAATTTGCCACGGGCGGATTCTGGGGGAGGGAGCAACGGGGGCCATGGCCCCCGCCCGACCCCCCCAAAAAGAACCCATTTTTTTGGATGACTTTGCAATAAAGGCAGGCACGACAAAAAATGGTTAAAGAAGTGACCAGAAACTGCCTCAGATTACACCACAGCATCTAGAATCCAAAAAATTCCGGGCCCGCTGAAGGGCCCCAAACCCCACGCCGTAATTTTTGAGACCAACTAATTGGGGAACAAAATTTGTTGGGCCTCCTAAAATTGATTTCTGGATTTAACCTTGATATCTGCAAAATAATTGTATCAAGCATAGAAAAATGTGCGGGCGCAGTGACAAAGAAGTGAAGACTACCGTCAGTACTTGTTTTCTCAATTGGCTACTTGTAATCATAGTATTTATAAGTCACTGGCATTATTATTACACAACAAAACTGGGGGGACATTTGTTTCTCCCATTTCCTATTTTTCGAGACTTAAAAGCAGTGGTTTTAATTCTTCCCGATGCCCATCAAGGCCGGAAACTTTTCCGCCGCAAATTTAATGTGAAAAGTATTGTTTTTGTTGAGTTTTGTGGTAGTGTTCAGAAATGTGGACTAAGCTGTTGATTGGTCAATTTGGATGCCATGTTTTTGTTATACAGCAACGGGTTACGGAAGACCAGACATGGACGTTGTCCGCTAAATGGTCAGAATCTCCAGGTCAAGACGCAGTCTTGATTTGCATGATGAATCGCCCAATCTGCTCGCATATTGTGGGTCCTTGTTGTGCGCAGGAATATCCCACAGACTACTCCACGGGTGTCAACCACATAAATTTGTCTGTGGATTGGATGAAGATTTAGATATGCACAAAGACAAGGGTTGTCCATTTTTTTTCGGGTGGTATAGACACAATATACGATAACGTCCAAACTGCTCTTTTCAAATTGCTTTTCTGCTATAGCAGAAAAGCCCATGGCTACTTTTAAACCACCGTGGCAACAATATTCGATCTGCTCTCTCGGATCGCAAAGCAGAACAGAAGAAAAATTAGATCTTGTACGACGTGAGCTATCGGTTTACATCGCAATTGGTACTCTATGGTGGCTCTGAAGGGACATCGCAAATCGTGAATATTGATGTCAATTTTCGCGGACAAAAATTCACGACATGTCCCAAATCATGAATATGGACGTCAATATTCGCGTCATAAAAATTCACATCTTGCTCTATGATCGCAAATATTGACGTCAATATTATTCCCGTCGAAAATGTCAGAGCCTGCTCTCAGTCGCACGTTGTTTATGCATTTCCCCCAGCAAGCTAGGTACACGAATTCCAGGACGTCACGTAAGCGGCTGCATTGAAAACCAAACTACAAACGACTGTCGATTAAGAACACCCACAATCCTTTGTTACATCTGAGTTTTGCCCGTGAGCGTTCATTTTGTACGCGAAAAATAGACACAAAAACACATCGGAAAACAGTATTTGGTGCGCGTACATAATGAAAGACAGAATCGAAAAATAAAATGCACCTTTCGAGACATATTAGGTTCCTATTGGGTTTATGATCAACCCGTCCTCTGGCCACTTCCCCAGGGATTCTTATTTGTGGTTTATGGTTTATTTAAAAACATGACATATAGCAGTTAGAAACTGAATTGCATGACATTTACAACATTAAAAAAAAAACAATTATGAAGCACAAATAGATATAAAAAGTACACGTATTTAGCCTTTGAACTTAAAGGGAATATACATCATTTGCTTTTGCTGTAATTTTCAGAAATGGATGGAATTGGGGGGTTGGAAATATATGGCAAATATAGTTACACTGACTTTTTTGAGGTTTTGGGTTCGAAAATGCTATAAAAACCAAGAAAAACAATCATTTTCCTGTAGTCTGGTTCCCTGACTCCATATAAGAAGAAACAGAGCAGTTTACATACATTGGGAAATTGTAAGGTCAGGGAACCAGTCTAGCTGGCTCGTACCCTTTCATAGGTGTGTAATCGATTGCAAACAAGTGCGATGGTCAATTGGGGCCAGTATTTGAAAAAAGCCAGTGTTTTCCAACGCTGATCGGCCGACCAGCGTTGGAAATTGATACAAAAATACCACTTTTCTTGAAAATGACAGTATACCAGGTGCCATGATTTTACAGGATGCTTTACACTGTCATTCACTAACAGTCCAGCAAGGTATTTCAAAATGATTTGGTAGTTTTTTTTTTGATGTTTTGCAAATGTTGTATTTTCCCTTTAAAAAAAAAGCCTCCTCTGCATTCTGCACGAGGACAGAGTCTCGGCCTGACTTGAAATACATTTCTATAGAGAAAAAAAATGAAATGGACTCAAATTGTACATTATTGTTTAAATAAAAAAAATATATAATCACTGGGCAAGAAATTGTATACATGAATTATACTTGGTGTTTATTCATTTAGTAGTGTTGTCAAATAGGGCAGAGGACTACATCTGAATCGTTCGGTCTTGCACTTATATGTCCCAAATGTGTTTCTCTTTCTCAAGGTCATGGATGAACTGTACCCAGAGGCACGGTATCAGGTTGAGAATTTATCAGAGCGGCTAGACTTTTGAGCAAAGTCCTTGCATATTGGTGCTCTGCGATGTTCTAGGGTGTCAAGCTGCAGAGTAGCCAAGGCCTCGTCATAGGATGCATATTTTTTAGAGAGGATACAGCGGCTTACTCGTTTCTGAATCTTTTCAACCCAAGATACCTGGCCCCGGGTAAGGCCTCCATTCCAGAGTGGAGCTGCATACTCAACAACCGGTCGAATGTTCCCTTTGTATACTGTTAACAGTTCTTGGGCATTAAAACCAGCTTCTTTTAATTTTCGAAGCATGAACAATTTTCTGCTGGATTTAGTGATTACAGTGTCTACTTGGCCATCCCATTTCAAATCTTGTTGGATGGTAACTCCGAGTAACTTAACCTTTTCTACTATAGCCAGTTTTTGGCCAGAGATACTTAAATCCAACATAGGGGTGTTTTTTTCCATAATAGACCAGCATAGCTTGACATTTTGTTGGGTTCAATTTAAGTTTGTTATTGTTAGTCCAGTCCTGCAGGGAGTCTGGACTATTCTGGATCTGGCTTGCACTTTCATACGGCCTAGTTTCACCTAACGTTAAGTCATCTACATATTTCTAAACTTTGATTCCGATATCTCCGTCCTCTTCCTGTGCACTATTGATGGTTGCAAGAAAAATGATACAAAAACGATCGTCAATATGGGGCTGGATAAAATCAACAATAAACTTCGAGATTCTCCCTTCAGCAACTTTGGCTATGCGCGAGATAAGAGACACTGGTCTCAATTTATCGATTGAAGGAGGTGTCTGTTTCGGGATGGGAACGACATTGGCCTCCTTCCATTGGATGGGCACTATACCTTGAGTCAGAGAAGTATTGATAATCTCTGTGATTGGCTTACTCAGCTCATAAGCAAATTCTCTTAGTAGTGTCCCCTAGCACATTGTCTGGACCACCAGCTTTACAGACAGACAGCTTTTTCAAATCGTTATAGATTTCCCATGGTTGAAACTGAGGAGGTGGTTCACAACTCGGAAGATAAGCCGGAAGATCACCAACATGCAGTGATTGTTGAGCCTGTGAAAAACTGGCAAGGTGCTTCTTAATGGCATTTGCAACGCCAACATAGTCATCAGGATCAATATTTGGTACATGTATGGTTGTGTCACTTTTTTGCATGTTGGCCACATTCCGAATCTCCCTGTGCGATTTCCTCGGCTGCAATTGTTGTAGTTTTCTCACTCTATTAACATTGTGAGAGGCCTTTGCCTTCTTTATCTCACTAGTAACTTGATTTCTCGGGTTCTTTCTAACGAGTGTATTACCCTCAGCAAACGCCTTTTGTCTAAGCCCAATGAGGTTTTTAATTTTATCTGTCATCCCCGGTTTGTCACCAGCTTCAGGGATTCTGCCAGTTCATCTTGTTTATTGAGGACTGAGCGCGCATTCGTCAGGAAGAAGCGTGGCAGGAAGTTCTTACTGCTAGGCTTGGGAGTATCAATTTTAGGTACATCGGTCAGTATTCTTGGTCTGGACACCCCTGTATGACGAGTAGCTGGTTGCCTAGTTCTCGTAATAATTGGGGCTATTGGTCTCTGTTTGTGCTTACCGCCACGGCAACCTCTTGTAGCCTTGGCGACACCCAACTGCTTCAGATTAACCCACACGTTAGTTTCCAACGGGTTATTCTTCTTGTAGTTCATGTAATTACTGCCAATTCCTAGCAATTCTTTTACAGAGCACTGTATTTGTATCATTGCTTAAGGAAATCAGTGTTCTGCAATGAGTACCTCTGGTCTGCTCAGTTTCTGTAGACTGTAGTGTGGCGTAACTGTTTATGTTGACGAAGAAGATCGCCACTGGCTGGACGAAGGTCCGTACAAAAGCACTGACATCAGATCACATGGAAAAATACGGGAATATGTCATCTAAGCATGCTAAGGCCAACAAAAAAAGTCTCCGGTTTCTGGTATGCGTGCGCGTCGCCGTAGCCATGCGCGTCGGCAAAATGAAAAGTTTTTTTTTTCAATGAAAGATGATGTCTCAAAACCGCCAAACTCACTGGTTTGACTGGAATCCTGCTGCTGCACAATTTTAACGTGTTTTTAGATTGGGTTATGGTCGAGAATAAGCTTTATGTGGCCTTTCTGGACTCCCATATATTTGCACTAAGTTTAGTCGGGCACCATTTGCAGTCATCAGCCGACATTTGAAGCAAAAAAATCAGGTAAAAAAAAAAAAAGCCGCGTCGCCGCACCACTTTTTGGGCAAGCTCCATACCAGAAACCGGAGACTTTTTTTTTTTTGGCCTAAGACAGCATTTGCAGATTTATTTGCAGCGCCCTCAAGAGTTCTAACGTCGTATGCGTAATGGACGTAATTCCACAACGCTGGCTTTACCGTTGCATGAACCAATCTTGTCCATTAATAAAAAAAAACCCATCAAAACGTTGACAAATACATAACCAGAAGCTCACCGCTAGTTGCACAAAGTTCACTCGAAGCACACCATAAGCACAAATTACAAATGACATCAACGATAACGGTAAAAAGCATAAACAAATGACAAACTCAGAGCTCAAAAAAATACGTGCGGCTGCTATTATAGCGCCCTCTGTATTTATTGTTCACTCTTCTCTATCTTTAAAATGATTAATTTGATATTGTTGATTTGTAGATTCAATGTGTACAAAAGGGTTTGAAGAACAATTATTCGATGGGACCAATTATCGATATTGGGCCAAGGTTAACTTATTAAAGTTAACCTTGGCCCAATATTGATAATTGGTCCCATCGAATAATTGTTCTTCAAACCCTTTTGTACACATTGAATCTACAAATCAACAATATCAAATTAATCATTTTGCTGTCAACATTGGCATTACCGAATAAAAGAACTTCATTATCCATTGCGATAGAAATATTGGTCTACTCCTTAATCCATTAAGATACCGAGGACCAGAATGAAAAAGTATGAGGACATGTGCAGAAAAGATGGGCTAGAGTCTCCTCTTCATTATGTACACTAATTAGTGTCCTTCTTATTGCCCAGGATTCGATGATCCGATGAATTAATCTAAACTGAAACCATATTAGTTTAATATCCACAGTACAAAAATAAGTAATAGTGAAAATTGAAGACCACTTCGACATTTCAAGGTCGATATTAAGTTTGACGTTCCACTTGTCCACAAACTTCCTTTTCACATGTTTAGAAGAAACTAATATATTGTATATTCTTCGCGATCCCTTTTGGTCCTTTGAAAGTACCTCCAGGTTGAACGGTAAATAGGGAAAATTTATGAGCGAATGCTCCAACATAATATCCTGAAACGAAGACTGAATAGCTCTCAACACCCCCACCAAGTGGATATTGACGTTAAAAGTATTCTTAAAATCGTGAAGCGAAAGAAAATAACCTTTCTCTTCAATGAGATCACAAATAAATTTAACGCCTTTACATTCAAATTGTTTATAAAAAAAATAGACTTCCCACAGAGAACTCTTTATATTACCCCCACTTTGGTTGTGGGCACGTGGACCCGGTTAGACCATAAAGTAAACACGTCCAACTACAAAGCGCTATGAATTCTCTGTGTACCAGCAAATTTGGCGGAGCCACCTTCCAGTGTTGACACTTATTGTTGAATAACTTCATCAGGTCTTGTGTGAGTTCATTCTTTAGTGCAACGGTGTAGAAATATTTCTCACTATTGATGCCTGATTGTCGTCTTCATCCGATCATCCTTACCATCTAACTTCTTGGTGATTAAAATAATACTTGCCCAACCAAAGTCTTGTTATCATTTAATGGAGGAAAAGGTTTCAAAACTTAAAAACAAGTGCACTCATTTTTTTCTGCAATATTCTCTTTTGGGTCCCCGCATCAGTGGTCTTAATTTGTATTAGTATGTATACAGTGTTTACATATAGAATGTGACACCGTGACCCCTGCTATCCGTTGACCCAGTGAGTTGTCAGTTTGTCACTGTCACCACTAAACAAATTCTATTTCTCAAACTTGTTATTATTTACAGTGATGACCCCAAGTTCTATAGACAACTTACTAAAGAACAATCAAGAAAGAACCAAAATACCTGGAATTGATTTTACAACTTGTATTTACAGCTCGAGTATGTACAAATATATTTTCAAAATGGAAATTAAATCTGGGAAATTCTACTCGCAAAATAGGCACTCGTTTTTTTCCTTTATGCAATTAATAAATTAAACAATTCTCTTCGAAATCACTTCACTTCAAATGGACACTTAAAGAACCTACAGTCTGAAAACGAATTAATGCAGGTACGGAATAAGTTCGGGTTATCTATAAATAATTGTGTTGGTTACTCCCTCATTTAAATGGATGAGTCCCGACAAGCCTGTGGTAGTGTTCGTCACAGCAAGTAACAAAGGGCCTGTGGTAGTCGTCTCTCAAGGAGGTAGGCCTAATGGACTGCTGGACTGGCTCTGACGATTACCTCAGTGCGGAATCGGGAGGGGAAACTCTAACCCAAGGGTACGGCCATCTATAACATGATAATTAACCAAATCCATGCGAGTTCTGAGGCCAAACTAACAAAATACAATCAATCAATCAATCTATCAATTTCTTTATTTTCCACATAACTTTGTGCATCAGTATAATATGAACATTAATTAAGATAAATGTGGATGGGGGTCCCCAAAAAGCAAAGCTTGTCGAGTAGGGGCCCCACTTATATTAAATGTTTCAACATGTACATGTACAAGCATAATGACACTTAACCCATTATTAAGACAAAACAGTATCATCGATTGAAATGATTACAAACAGCAGCTGAACAACTGGAAATCTCTGATTCTGGTTTCACAACGACAATCTTCTTCCACGTAAATAATTTACATAAACTTCAACAAATTTCTGCTTTAAATACGATAAGATATAGTCTCAAGATCAGAATTCATTAATACAATAATCAATTATTTTTCTAACAAATCACAATCGGCAGAATCTCATGATCAGAATTCACTACTGTAATTAAATTATTACTAAGTCAAGCACAAATCATCTTCAGGATTTAAACATATTTTAACAACAAATACTGCCAACTTACGGTTATGTTCACTGGGAAAAGATCTTGGAAAGGTGTGTCCTGGCCGAGTGTTGCAATAATCGGGACCGGTTGTTGAGGATCGATTGGCTCTGATTGGTCGATCTGATCGTACCGGCACTGGATTTCACCGGCCGATCGTCACCTGCTGCCGGATCTCAGGGACGTTGGTACCGATCAATCATTACACTAATTCACTCAGCTCACACTCTTGATGCTACACAGTGGCGTAGCCAGGAATTTTTTCGGGGGGGGGGGCGCGGGGGGGGGGGGGGCGCTGGGGGGGGGGGGGGGCTGGAGGGGGGGGGGGGCTGGAACATTTCATGGGGGGGGCGTCATGTAGGGGCGTCAATCGCTTCTCAAAAGTGGGGGGGGGGAAATACCTTGATCAGAACTGATGCGAGCGCGAAGCCCTTACGGCGTGGGGGTTCGGGGCCCCGAAAAAAAATTGGATTCTAGATGTTCTGTGGTGTGATCTGAAGCAATTTCTTACCACTTTCCTCCATGCTTTAACTAATATTTTCTTGGCAAAAGATAATTATTTGAACATCGTTTTCGAGGTTGGAGTCATTGAATCAGCTATCGGTATTCTGAGCTATAGGCGTGGGGTTCGGGGCCCGCTTAAGGGCCCCGAAAAAATTGGATTCTCGATGCTCTGTGGTGTGATCTGAGGCAATTTCTTACCACTTTAACCAATAATTATCTTAGCACAAAAGATAATAATTTAAACATAATTTTCGAGGTTTTCTCAGCTAAAGGCATAAGAAAATATTGTGAGCATTGTTTTCGAGGTTGGAGTCATTGAATCAGCTACCAGAATTCTGAGCTATAGGCGTGGGGTTCGGGGCCCGCTTAAGGGCCCCGAAAAATTTTGGATTCTAAATGCTCTGTGGTGCTATCTGAGGCAATTTCTGACCACTTCAACCAATATTTTCTAAGCTAAAGATACACTGTAGTACATAATAGGGCCCTGTAAATGAGACACGAGTTCAAAAATCTGGTGGGGGAGGACATTTGATATTGTGTCCCCCACCCTTCAAAAAGTGGGGGGGGGGGGGGGGGGGGACCAGTCCCCCTGTCCCCCCAGGATTGACGCCCATGGCGTCATGTAGATCAATGATATTTTTTTTTAGAAACTCAAAATCTCAGGGGGGGGGGGGGGGGGGGGGGGGGGCGACTGGGGGGGGGGGGGACACAAGGTTTCATGGGGGGGGGGCTGTCGCCCCCCACGCTCCCCCTGTGGCTACGCCACTGCATTTCAAGGAATTTAAATTGGTCTATTATTATTATTTAGCTTATATGAATGGAGGAAAAAGTTTGTACGTTGCCGATTCGCGTGATATCGCTGACTGAAACTGTGCGACCCACGGACCACCTGTCTATAATACGTGTTCCGTGGTGTGAGCGAGCAGTGCAGTGGGTGTTAATACGCATTTTAGATATCATTATGCGCTATGTCACGCCGGTTGTCAGCTTACTGGTCCGCGGTCGCCGGTCGAAGGGTCGTTTCTCAGTGGTCATCATGTGGATCATTCGCGACTATTTAGATTTAGATCAATGATAATTTTTTTAGAAACTCAAAATCTCAGTGGGGGGGGGGGGGACTGGGGGGGGGGCGACAAAGTTTCATGGGGGGCGGTCGCCCCCCCCCCCCCCCCCCCCCCCCCCCCCCCCCCCCGGTGGCTACGCCACTGATGCTACATCTCTGACTATCAAAAATCGTGCTGCCACACCTTAACTCTCTCTACCTCACAACATATTTTCACTCACGTGCAAAAAAACCCAACAGAACAATACTGGACCAAACAACAACAAAAACACAAACAATGTTGAACAATAACCATGACCGGTGGAGTTATGTAATTCCTAGGCAACGGAAATGCGCGTCGCACGATCGCCGGGCAAAACGCCTGTTTCCTGTCGCAAAGAACACCAGTGGCTGAGGTGAGTCTAAGCGGGAACTCGAGTGCGTTTCATTGGCTTATGTGCGTCGGCGCGGGAATCAAACCATTTCTTCGTGGGGGTGTCCTCTTTGAAGTAAATGTATTACATTTATCTCCAAATCACGTCATATGTACAATATTTACATGTTCCTGATCAGAAAGTCTGCCCCTACGTTATCGGATCCCTTAATTACGCGAAGTTGGACTCTGTACGGCTGAAGTGCAAGTGCCTATCTCATAATACGCGCGTTCGAGACTTTCGACTTATTCAGATAGATGAGCGGTTGATGGTCGGTTTCTCGTACAAATGGCTTCCCGTATAAGCATGGCTTAAATTTCTGAACCCAAATATTACTGCAAGACACTTCTCGCGCTTTGTAGTTTTCTGCTTGCGTACGCTATGGTGAATGCGTGAGCCGTTCTTGCATCAAAACGGCACCAATGCCGACCTCAGTTGCATCTGTTCTAAGTACGAATGACTGTTCGCAGTTGGTAGAATGGGTAGATTAGACATTGTAGCTTTCAGCATGCTAAATGCCTGTTGTGCACTTTGTGTCCATTCGATTCGATTTGGCTGGATGTTCCTCGTCTTATCCGTAAGCGGGGCGGCATTTGCAGCGTAATTTGGGATGAACCGTATGTAATATCCGCTAAGACTCGGAAGGATCAAAGTTGTTTCTCAGTTTCAGGTAGTGCGGCGGATTGAATCTTGTCTACCTTTTCTTTCTGCGGTGCAAGTTGAACTTGTCAACATGACCTAGAAATCCGACTCCTTCCATGCCGATGACACATTTGCTAGGTTTCGCGGTAAGCGTGCCTTACGGAGTCGAAGTAGCAGTTCTTTTAGTATCTGTATTATGTTTTTCCCAAGTCTCTGTGTCATAAGAATGTCATCTGTGAAATTTTCGACATTTTTGAGTCCATGTAGTAATAATCGCATAAGTCGCGTGAATGTGGACTAATATTATACAAATACAAGTACATGATCTCGTAAATATTTAACAAAAGCTATATACATTGTACAAATTGTTAACATTATTTTTAACAAGTAGAATCCATAAGGTAAATATATTACAGGGCAGGTATTAATGATTTATGCAAATCAGACTGTCAAAACTCAAAATTTCGTTTGGGAATTGGTTTTGTCGGATTCAGCATACCGGAATTATGCCGAAAAGCCTACTTCCCAACTTTTACCCCTAGATGCCCCTTTGATTCTTATAATTTGTAGATCCTTTTTTTCCCAGAAATCCCACCAGACTATTAGCACTAGACTTTCTATAAGTCACTACACTTTCCGTTACAATACACCAATACAAGGCTAAAACAGTGACATCAAAATACAGTTTATTTTTATGTCTTCAACATACATTAAAAAAACAGTGAGACTGTGTTCTTGTCTCTAAAGACTTAGAAGTGAGTTTCACAGTGTCGGGCATGCAGTGGAAAAGGGCCGTACCGTGTACCGAGTGTAGTTAGCATTCTAGCCTTGGTGTTCTAAGAAAAGACAGTTGGGAGAGGAATTAAGACTATAACGAGACACTTTATTTACATTTATAAGATCCTCCACGTAGGCCTACATTGGAGATAACCCGTGAAGTATATTAAAAGTTAATTCAATTATTTTGAATTTAATCCGAAAGACAATAGGTGATCAGTGTAGTTCATGAAGTATACAGGTGTTTTGTAATCAAATTTAGGTGTCTAAGAGACAAGTCTGGCTGCTGCATTTATACACTTATTTTGCTATATATTTAAGTCTTTAACCCATTCTAATAAACTATAAGAATAATCCAGACGAGTGGTTACAAATCCATGCATTAAAGTTACTAATGAATCAGGGAAGAAAACAATTGTGCAGATGAAGAGATGCTTCATAACAAGCCTTACAAATATGTGGAATTCATCAATAACTTTCATTAAAACCCTAAGTTCCTAACATGTGAGACAGCAACAATGACTATGGGCGGGGGGGGGGGGGGGGGGGGGGGGTTAAGGGGGGGGGGGCGCTTGTCCCCCTCCACTGTAAAAGAACAAACAAGAGAAACTAGAGGTTCGCGTTTGTTGTTACAAACGCGGAGTGGTCGGGCAGGCAATTTGTTCATTAAACACTGCCGAGTTGAGTTATGAATATATTTATGTAAGAACAACGGATCACAAACTTAAATCCTTTCCAGTACAATCCAATATTTTGTTTAAAGAAATGCATCTGTAACGGTGTGATAAATTTCTGTAAACATTCTATGTACACCTACAAGTTATTTCTGGCTTGATGACGTCATAAGTCAAAAACGTCGGAAGTGAATACTGATTTTGTTCGGAGTGGATAAATGTTCGTTGTGAAGTTCAATAACGTATGAAAATATAGACAATATAATTGTATGTATTCACAACACCTAACATGCGGTTTGATGACGTCACAGTATTTGGGAGCAAAAGGTGAACATTGTAAGGGATATCTTATTTGGGCTATACGACACGAATCAAAAGATACAATTAAAATTAAAATTATGATCGTTTTCAAATTCTCCTTCAAGTAACTGCCAGTCTGATGACGTCATGAATTTGAAACCTTGCCAAGGTATTTGTGTTTGATAGAGAATATCAAGAGGTAATTTGATAAAATTTGAACGGATGATTTACAAAAATAAAGAAGGCAAACAATATTTTATGTGCCGCTAGGGGGCGCCCTTTCGGATGATGACATCATCATACTGTTTTTTTTGTGTCTGGCATTCCTAACTTAACACTTTCATAATTTATATGTTGTAGTAAAATGCTTCCACTTTTGAGTTATCATATTCAGTTTTTATTGCACTTCCGGTAACACCGGAAGTAAAGGTCAAGCGGTTTTGTATCTGGAACAAAAAATGTTTTTCACGGCATAGTCTACAACCTCACGAAAAACGAACACGATACATTATTTAGTTCAAAAGAGATAGCGCAAACTATTTTGTCAAATTTGCCCTTAAATCGATTGTAATTTGATACATGATGACGTCAAGATGATGTAACAAAATGTACATCTTCATAACATGGTACAAGTTCACACTAGGTTTTATGATCACACCGCAAAGCGTTCGGAAGAAATTTTGCTTTGTTTTGATTTCAGGCTATAACGTCTTCATTTTGAATTCACCTAACTTTGACCTTTCGGTAATTCCGGAAAAAAAGGTCAAACGACTTTGTTTTCAAAATCAAAAATGTTTATCGAGGTATTGTCCATTAGATCACAAAGTATAAAAGTGATTGTTCGTTTTGTTCATGAGTTATAATTGACGGAAAATTGTCATATTTTGACAAAAAATCGCTTGTAATTTGACGCTCGATGACGTCATAGTAACGTCAGAGTAATATGCACCACTCAGGATGAGGGTCGATATACATTGAACGTTACAAGTTCATACCATACACCGTCTAGGAGAAAACCCGCGGAGTACTATTGTCCGGAAAAGAAAAGAAAAGAAAGAACTACAGTTTCGCGTTTGTTTAGTTACAAACGCAGTGTGGTCGGGCGGACAGCCTTTTCATTATACACTGCCCAGTTAAGTTAAGAATATATGTTTATGTAGAAAAAAGGATCAGGAAATTAAATCCCTTCAAGTACAATCAACGTTTCAAAAAGGTATCTTTAACGGTGTATTAAATTTCAGTAAACATTTTATGTGCACAAAAAGTTATTTCTGGTTTGATGACGTCATCAGTCAAAAATGGTTTGTGAATACTGATCAAGTTTTTTGTAAAGTTAAAATAACGTATGAAAATATGGGAAATATAATTGTTTGTATTAATAACACCTAACTTCCGGTTTGATGACGTATTGATAACACCTAACTTCCGGTTTGATGACGTCACAGCATTAGAGATCCAAAGGTGAACATTGTAATGGAAATCATTATTTGGACTTCGAAGATATGACAGGGATCTAATGATAGAATTAAATTAAAACTATGATCTTTTTCAAATTCTCCTTAAAGGAACTTCCGGTCTGATGACGTCATGAATTTGAAACCTTGCCAAGTTATCTGTGGTTAATCAGAGAATGTCAAGGGGCGATTTCATAAAATTTGGACGGATGATTTTACAATTAAAGAAGGGAAAGTCTATTTTATGTGCCGATAGGGGGCGCCCTTTCGGATGATGACGTCATCACACTGTTTTTTGCGTCTTGCATTCCTCACTAAACACTTTCATAATATATATGTCTGTAGTAAAATGCTTTCGCTTTTGAGTTATATTCAGTTTTTATTGCACTTCCGGTAACAGCGGAAGTAAAGGTCAAGCGGTTTTGCGTCCGGGAACACGAAATGTTTCTCACGGCATAGTCTAGAACCTCACGAAAAAACGAACACGATACTCTATTTAGTTCAAAAGAGATAGCGCAAACTATTTTGTCAAAATTTGCCCTTAAATCGCTTGTAATTTGATACCTGATGACGTCGTGATGACGTAACAAAATTTATAACATCTTCGTAACATGGTACAAGTTCACACAAGGTTTTGTGATCATACCGTGAACCGTTCGGAAGAAATGCTGCTTTGTTTTGATTTCAGGCTAACGTTTTCATTTTGAATTCACCTAACTTTGACCTTCCGGTAGACCCGGAAGTAAAGGTCAAGCGAGTTCACGTACACGACAAAAACTGTTAAGCGTTTAATGGTCTATCTGATTTACAGAATACAAACATCATTGAATGTTTAGTTCAAAAGTTATAGGTGAAAGTAATTGGTCACTTTTTCAGATAAAATCACTTGTAATTTGACACCTGATAACGTAATCATGACGTCAGAGTAATATGCACCACTTCGGATGAGGGTCGATATATATTGAATGTTACAAGTTCATACCATATACCGTTTAAGAGAAAACCCGCGGAGAAGTATTGTCCGGAAAAAAAGAAAGAAAGAAAGAAAGAAAGACTAGAGTTTCGCGTTTGGTGAGTTACAAACGCAGAGTGGTCGGGCGGACAGCATTTTCATTATACACTGCCCAGTTAAGTTAGGAATATATGTTTATGTAGAAAAAAGGATCACGAAATTCAATCCCTTCAAGCACAATCAATGTTTCAAAAAGGTATCTTTAACGGTGTAATAAACTTCAGTAAACATTCTATGTGCACAAAAAAGTTATTTCTGGTTTGATGACGTCATCAGTCAAAAACGGTTAGTGAATACTGATACAGTTCGGAGAGGATAATTTTTCATTGTTAAGTTAAAATAACGTATGAAATTATGGGAAATATAATTGTTTGTATTAATAACACCTAACTTCCGGTTTGATGACATATTAATAACGCATAACTTCCGGTTTGATGACGTCACAGCAGTAGAGATCCAAAGGTGAACACTGTAATGGATATCATGATTTGGACTTCGAAGACATGACAGGGATCAAATGATAGAATGAAATTGAAACTATGATCCTTTTCAAATTCTCCTTAAAGTAACTCCCGGTCTGATGACGTCATGAATTTGAAACCTTGCCAAGTTATCTGTGGTTAATCAGAGAATATCAAGGGGCGATTTGGTAAAATTTGGACGAATGGTTTGAAAATTAAAGAAAGCAAACAATATTGTATGTGCCGATAGGGGGTGCCCTTTCGGATGTTGACGTCATCACACTGTTTTTTTCGTCTTGCATTCCTCATTAAACACTTTCATAATATATATGTCTGTAGTAAAATGCTTCCGCTTTTGAGTTATATTCAGTTTTTATGGAACTTCCGGTAACACCGGAAGTAAAGGTCAAGCGGTTTTGCGTCCGGGAACACGAAATGTTTCTCACGGCATAGTCTACAACCTCACGAAAAAACGAACACGATACTCTATTTAGTTCAAAAGATATAACGCAAACTATTTTGTCAAAATTTGCCCTTAAATCGTTTGTAATTTGATACCTGATGACGTCATGATGACGTAACAAAATGTATAACATCTTCGTAACATGGTACAAGTTCACACTAGGTTTTGTGATCATACCGTGAACCGTTCGGAAGAAATGTTGCTTTGTTTTGATGTCAGGCTAACGTCTTCATTTTGAATTCACCTAACTTTGACCTTCCGGTAGACCCGGAAGTAAAGGTCAAGCGAGTTCACGTACACGACAAAAATTGTTCAGCGATTAATGGTAATATTTCTGGTTTGCCGACGTCATTAGTCAAAAACGGTAAGTGAATACTGATAAAGTTCGGAGAGGATACATTTTCATTGTGAAGTTAAAATAACGTATGGAAATATGGGAAATATAATTGTATGTATTAATAACACCTAACTTACGGTTATATGACGTCACAACATTACAGATCCAAAGGTTAACATTGTAATGGATATCATTATTTGTACTACGAAGATATGACAGGGATCAAATGATAGAATTAAATTTAAACTAGAGATTCGCGTTTGTTGAGTTACAAACGCAGAGTGTTCGGGCGGACAGCCTGTTCATTATACACTGCCCAGAAAAGTTCAGAATATACGTTTATATAGAACAAAGGATCAGGAAATTAAATCCCTTCCAGTACAATCAACTATTTTGTTACAGAAATGTATCTTTAAACGGTGTAGTTAAATGCTTCTGCTTTTGAGTTATAATATTCGGATTTTATTGCACTTCCGGTAACACCGGAAGTGAAGGTCAAGCGGTTTTGTGTCCGGGGTCAATAAATGTTTCTCACGGCATAGTGTACAACCTCACGGAAAAATGAACACGATACTCTATTCAGTTCAAAAGATATAGCGCAAACTACTTTGTCAAAATTTGCCCTTAAATCGCTTGTAATTTGACACCCGATGACGTCATCATGACGTCAGAGTAATATGCACCACTGTGGATAAGGGTCGATATATATTGAAAGTTACAAGTTCATACCATGAACCCTTTAGAAGAAAAGCTGCGGAGAAGTATTGTCCGGGAAAAAATAAAGATTTATCAGAATATCAGAACAATAACAGAGAGTGGTCGGGTTGTACTCAAAGAAAGAACCAAACAAAGAAGATTTATGAAAACAATTCTAGACAGTGGTCGGGTTGTGCCCGACCACTCAAAAAAGAAAGAAAAAAGGCGCAAGGTCATACTGCTGTTAATTTAATGGATTTGGGGGGGAAATATGTCCCTGCTCACCCTCGAAAAATGAGAAATCGAGGATATGCTTGAAAAGTAAAGGGATTTCGGGGGGGGGGGGTGATGTGCTTTACCCCCCTCTGGAACAAAATCTTGGCGACGCCCATGACAATGACTATCATGTAGCTTTTAATAATGCCCTTATACTAAAGAGAAAAGTGTCAAAAAATCACCAGAGGAATTCCAACGTTATATCCTATATTTAAACATAATTTACTTGTAAGCTTTCTTTGAAACACTCATCAAACACACTGATTCATCGAATCAATAAACTGCAGCGAGCCATTGTTTACGTTTGTCAGTCAGTTTTAGATCAAGGTATAATTGCCTTTACTTTTAATTTCCCTGAGGGTCCACCGAGATGACATAAGTTTATGCTAATATAAATAGTATACTTTACACTGGTGCGAGACGATGATTTACATGTACACTGCGCTGCGTTCCACAGAATTTCACGTTGTCTACACTCCCACCCGCTGTTTGTGCAGTGCAAGGAAGCAAACTCTTGGCAGGTTTTCTCTGGTACCTATGTTGATTTAGCGATTCTAATATGTTATGGGTAGTATGCAGGTTCTATCAAATTAAGCGCAAGATTTATACTTTGTTTATCCAGTTATTTTTTTTCTCGTACATGCTTACAGAAGCTGTATAGGTAAAGTACAACAAAGATAAAGCATTAGTTTAAAAGCGACTTTCATACAATCATGTGTTGACATGTTTCGACGTTCGCCACCACACAGTTTGCCTTTCTCTTGATCCTATAAGATGAAATTGAAAATGGATCATAATGGGTTTATTATGGTGGCTTTAAAGGGACATCGCACATATATATTGACGCCAATATTGACGCCAATATTCAAGACATGGTCTCCAAGTCGCAAATATTTGCGCCAATATTGACGCCAATATTCACGACATGGACCCCAGTCGCAAATATTGACGCCAATATTGACGCCAATATTCACGACATGAACCCAAGTCGCAAATATTGACGCCAATATTGACGCCAATATTCACAACATGGTCTCCAAGTCGCAAATATTGACGCCAATATTGACGCCAATATTCACGACATAGCCTCCATGTCGCAAATATTGACGCCAATATTGACGCCAATATTCACGACATGGTCTCCATGGCGCAAATATTGACGCTAATATTGACGCCAATATTCACAACATGGCCTAAGTCGCAAACCCACTCAGGCGTGAATATTCTTTTTTTTTTAGCAACCTAGGTAGCGATTCAAGCAACTTGTCTGGCGCACCCTACTCTACAGCACACACGTTTTAATATTGTGTTTGTGTTAGCGCGAACTTCCTTCGCTGCAAGGACACGGACGTCCATTCAGTGTGACCGTAAGGTCAGAGCCAAATTGTGCTAAATGCACATAAAAATCTGTCAGATTTATCAAAAATCTGCCAAATTCCCCAGAATTACTCGAAATACACTATAAACACTTAAAATCACATGTAGATTGGTAGTATTGCCTTAATTAAGGTTCAACTCACATTATAAACAATCTATAGTCACATAAAGATGTTATGAAATTATCCCGTAAATTTCAGGCAAAACGTACGTGGATCCGGCCACGACGACGTCTCCAGTGAACTTCAGCACCTAGACCTAGAGCTGTAACGAGTCACTGATTTTTGTGAGTCGAGTCAAGTCGAGTCCTTTTAAAGAAGTGACTCGAATCGAGTCGAGTCATTTTAAAGAAGTGACTCGAATCGAGTCGAGTCATTAGGTCAAAAGGTCGAGTCGAGTCGAGTCAAATATTTAGCTCGAGTCAGTCCGAGTGACGATTATTTGAACACTATGTATACCAAAATTTATAAAAGGAGGCCATTAACTTTAGCGAGCGTTCCAATCCAAAAGCTTTATAAGAAATCGCCCAAAACCAACGATGAAACAGCGAATTAGAAAATGTGTTTAAAAATCTGGTTCCCGGATGGTATTTTGTGCATTCTAGAACCAAATTAGGTTGGAGTCTGTGACACTCGTATATTTGTACATGACTGCTATTCGCAAAGTAAAGTGAGCATAAATTTTGCACCGTCATTGCAAATACTTTTCGCAAAGTTGCACTTTTTATTTTTGGGACTCGATCGAGTCTTATTAGCCTTCACTTGAGTCGAGTCGAGTCTTCTGATGAGGGACTCGAGTCGTCTCGAGTCATTTGCTCGCAGTGACTCGAGTCAAGTCGAGTCATTTACCCTTAGGAACTCGAGTCGAGTTGAATCACCAAAAATTGTGACTCGAGTCGGACTCGAGTCGAGTCATTGACTCGAGTCATTACAACGTTGTAATGACTCGAGTCAATGACTCGACTCGAGTCCGACTCGAGTCACAATTTTTGGTTACTCGACTCGAGTCACAATTTTTGGTTACTCGACTCGAGTCCGACTCGAGTCACAATTTTTGGTTACTCGACTCAAGTCCCTAAAGGTAAATGACTCGACTCGACTCGAGTCACTGTGAGCAAATGACTCGACTCGACTCACTGCAAGCAAATGACTCGACTCGACTCGAGTCCCTCATCAGAAGACTCGACTCGACTCGAGCGAAGGCTAATAAGACTCGATCGAGTCCCAAAAATAAAAAGCGCAACTTTTCGAAAAGTATGTGCCTAGACCAGCCAACCTGTCCCATTATGCCAGGGTTTGTTTGAAAGGATTGAAGCTGTTTTTAAACATATGTACCATTTTTTGTTCAAATTTGCTGTTCAAATTTGCTGTTAATTTTTTGTTCAAATTTGCTGTTCTCATCAAATCAAATTGACCACCATTTTTGCAGAATTGCCAGTGCCAGAAATCTGCCCCCCAAAAAAATCCATTCTGTCATATTTTCTGTCAAACTCTCGTTTTTTTACAAAAATTCTGTCAAACTTAGCCGAAAATCGGCTAAAACGGTCACCTTGCGTCCAATGTACATGTACATCCATGGCTCGCGCCTGCGCCTCACGACGAACGTTCAGCCAGAGATAGGTGTGTCTGGGTGCCAGACTGTGTGGGTAACGGACACCCCAAGTTGCTGTGAAAAGAATTCACGCCTGAGTGGGTTTGCGACTTGGGCCATGTCGTGAATATTGGCGTCAATATTGGCGTCAATATTTGCGACTTGGGTTCAGGTCGTGAAGATTGGCGTCAATATTGGCGTCAATATTTTCGACTTGGAGACCATGTCGTGAATATTGGCGTGAATATTGGCGTCAATATTTGCGACTTGGAGACCATGTCGTAAATATTGGCGTCAATATTGGCGTCAATATTTGCGACTTGGGTTCATGTCGTGAATATTGGCGTCAATATTGGCGTCAATATTTGCGACTTGGGTCCATGTCGTGAATATTGGCGTCAATATTGGCGTCAATATTTGCGACTTGGCTCCATGTCGTGAATATTGGCGTCAATATTGGCGTCAATATTTGCGACATGGGGGCCATGTTGTGAATATTGGCGTCAATATTGGCGTCAATATATATGTGCGATGTCCCTTTAAAGCCACCATAGTTTATAATTGGGCTATTAAAGCTTAATATCGAGATTCTATGGATAGGATCCAAATATGTTGGTCTGGCGACGTCATGTTTATGAAAACGTCCACTGGTCTAGATAGGGATGGATAGGCCCTGTCTCCTGAGGAATATTTACGGGTGTAATGTCTCTGAATTTGCCGAGTGCAAGCCTAAACGAGCTAGGCAGCTGTTCGTGTGTGTCACAATTGTTCTATGTTGTAACATGTAGAACTATTACGAAACGAGGCAGTGGATTTATATAAAGTCCATAAAATAAATAGAAGGGCGCCCGCCCTGCTAGTGTCTAGAGTCGTTCTTGCGTTTACTGGTTGTCTTCGTTGAAATCGAGAGCAGTAAATGAAACAGACATCAGAGACTAGAGGCGCTCAACGTCTCATGTGTTTGTTACGTCTTATGTGTTTGTTACGTCTTATGTGTTAATGCATGTTGATCACGTGCATTGAATTAGTCAACACATGTCGCAGCCAATACAACGCATGTCGCGGCGACACTGCAAAGATAGAAGTTCATTCCACGGAAAGTAGACCTTCCATTGCATTGTCGATTTGCTGCGCTGCGACACAGCTTCGATGGCTCCGATGGCTGATGCTGTACATTCATAAACGTTTACATGTTACCAGTCAGATTCCGAGGATTTATTCAGGCGTTGTATAAACAAATAGTGAATGCTTCACATTCGTGAACTTGAAGGAATAATTTCATACGGTGATAGATGGAAAGTTCCATTTTCGCCTCTTGGAATGGAACATGCCTTTTGTCACCTCCTGAAAATATTCGTACCACTGCACTCGTAAACATTCATTATTTGTATGATCTTTTGCAGAAAACGTGACCTCATATCAGTAGTATCAGCTCTAAAATTATACAGGTTTTTCTGGTCAATGTCATCTAGTTTTAATTTAATTTAACGCCTGGCTCATTCAATTTAGATTGCAATTGAAAGATCACGCAGATCGGCTACGACAAATCAAAATGTATAGTTCAATTTCACTATACGAGCATTCTATCGTCTGTTCGCTTCACTCAAATTAAAAGTCTCTTATTGTTCATTCAATTTCGTCTGAAAAAGCAGTAAGGGGTTGATAGGGCACTCGTTTTTATTAATGGGCAAACATATTTGACATTTTGTCAAGCATCTTTTAAGACTTCCTGCATGTCCGTATTCCCATAAAATTATGTCATAGATTGTCGCGTACCGGTATATCATATCAGACGTCTTTATTCCGTGGATGCACACATCTTTAACAAAGTCTTCAGACATAAGCAGGAATTACCCTTCAGGAGTGGAGATGTGATCATCTGATGGAAGTGGCCCAAGAAAACATTTGAGAAATTTACGAAGATAATTTCTCTCGATGGTACAACCGTTACCAAACATGCATGCCTCGATGTCCTGTACATCAAAAGATCGATGGGTGAATCAGCGATGAATAAAACAATCTTACAAAAACAAAACGACAAAGAACAGTAAACAAAGTTAAAAAATAATATACAGGTTAACAAAAAAGATGCAAAAATCATGCCAAACTGAATGGCTGAAAAATGTCAAAAGTAAAAAAATCGCAAGAAAAACCTACTTTAGAAGAGAACTAACCCGTAGATATTGTAGCTCCATTGCTAAAACACTTTTTGAAAAACTATGGAGATCTATGTTTTTTTTCAAATTTAGATGTTGACTATTACCTGAATTTGATCTCACGTAGCGGTGCTCGAACATCCACCTGACTGTGTCGCGCCCCCTACGTTTAAAAAGTCAGGTTAATAATGGAGGGAGTGGGACGGGATCCAGTCTCAACAAACTTCCACATGAAACTCCAAAGACACGTCTAAAGAAATGACCATCTTCCGTCTTTGACTTCAAATTGACAGCACTGTCACTTGTCACAAGGATTGTCACTTTTAATTCCTATACCATGTAAGGTTTATAAAAAATGATTAGGTTCAAATTGTTTTGTCATTGCAAATGTTCGTGTTATTACAAGCATACGCCAATATTTTGTTTACGTTAGTGCATGGATTATGGGAGCACCTGATAGTTACTATCAGTAAGACTCGAAGATAAGTATTTTTAGAATTATGAACTCGATACAGACTCCGCAAACAAAGGTCCGCCAGTATTCTAGGCGCGGATCCGCGGGGGCGCGGGCAGGGGGAGGGGGGGGGGGGTGAATCCTCCTGCAAAAATGCTTAGTTCCGCCCGTGTATTCGTGCTCAGTATTTTGACGATAGTTATAATGTACAGCGAGTCCAACAAAACAGGTTAATTTGTTAGACTTTCTCCTCTGCATCCGCGTCCCCCGGATGCATTCATGCCTTAAATTAAATTTCCGAAAATCGAATCATTTTCCGTTTATACGCGCACCAATTTCAGTCGGTTGGATGGGACCCGACAGCTGTATAAACCTTCAATCTAGCTTCCGCTGCCAGTTTTCAGGGAAATAATCGCTGATCCTCCACGGCAATTGAAAAATCATACAATTTTTGTTGACATTCAAATGACAGTGTTATTTTTATATGGATATTTTATTAGATAATACGCGTGCACTAAATACAGAGAACCTTACAAATTAGGCGTAATCTCGGGTGTAAATTGGTTCATAGGCAGGTGTTTCGGACACATTTTCTTGTTGCACTTGTCGACCTAATAATTCCGAATAGTCCACAATAACATGAAACGGCATGTACAGTGTGTCTCAAACAACAGAATGCAAACAAAATAGGCTTATGGAATGCCAGACGTAGAATGTGTAACCAACATAGAAACTAGCATTTGCTCTTATTACCTATTTTTACACATTTACTTGCATTTGTATGAATGCAAATGAAGCAAATGCTTTTACTGGAAAGCATTTGCTGAAAGCTAAAAGTATTTACTTTTTTACTTGTTAGCTTATGCTAGATAAGAAGTGTTACTTCATTTCGTATTAACAAAAAGGAGTAAATGCTTCAGAATTCAAGTTTTATAGTCATTTTTCAAGGCTCGGTTGGGGCAACCATAAAAATATAAAGCAAATACAGAAAACTTCTGCGCACAAACTCCTGCATTTATTGATATTAATCGCGCAAAAATTAACACAAAACGTCAACCTTAACTCCCTAGGGGGTGTGCAAAATCATATGATTTTGCACACCCCCTAGGGAGTTAGGCTTGACGTTTTGTGTTAATGGGGGGATTCAGGACTGTTAGGGTTATTATTTAACTACAACCATACACTGTATTTTGTGTAACATTTATGCGAAATTGAAATGTTTTTATTATTAAATTCATTCCTGGGAGAAACTATAATTCGCATTTTGTTCACGACATGAGAAGCGTTGGCGAAAAATTCAGTGCGGTATAGAATGATTAAGGAGAAATTGTATCCAACGGCACCCTAGGGACTGAACGAAATGAAATCAGTTTTCAGTTCATTAGGTCACAAATCTTATTTTTTGATATTTCAATAAACAAAACTCTGTGTGTATTGAATTTTGGTTTGATTTTACCCACTTTAACACGATTTTATGATTTTTTTAATGCAATTTTGACGTCTACAGGACACCGTGGACCTTCACAATTTTCATGAATGATGAAAGTATACTTTCTGTATTCTGCAGCTGGCTAAAAAAGTGTCATCGTTTTTGAAGGATTTGAGAATCAAAGGTACTACTACATGTACATGTTCAGTATGCATCACCTTAAACTGGACTCAATTACCCTACCTGTAAACCCTACCTGTGTGTGGCAGTTCGTACACACAAAAGAGACCCTATTGTTGACAATCATTTGCTACCTGTTGTCTAGTAAACTGAACAGTAAAGGAAAACTTTTTGGAATCAAGCATTTGCTTTTCCTCAATGCTTATACTCCAAAGTAAATGCTTTTCCTTTTTGTTTAAACTTCTCAGCATTTGCTAGTTTTTACACATACTACCCATTACATAGGTATGGTTTGAAAGATACACCTTTCCACTTTACAATGAAACATCAAACGTCAAAATCTGATAATTTTTTCACAGAGTAATGAGTAAATCTCCAAGAAATGACCATGGGACCAAGTTTTCGGGACAAAGGCATTGGGACAAAGGTAGCCTGATTGCCTCTTAACACTTTCTTGCTATCAGTTTGTAAACATGTTTACATGCTACACTTTTTTAGAATGAGGTTATAGTTAATACAAAAAGTGTTTAGAATTGTGTTTACTCGTTAAGCTTTTAAGCACATTTTTTTTTGCAGGCCAGGCAAATATCCGCACAGAGGCAATTAGGCTACCTCTGTCCAAATGCCTAAAATTGAAGACTTGGTTTCATGGTCAATTTATTTATACATGCATAATCTTAAAAGCCTAGAATGTTTAGTGGTGAATAGTCGGGTCGGGTGTTCGTCACCTGATCGGGTGTGGATAATGTACACGCGCAAAAAGCAACAAACATTTTAGAACACGTATTGTGTTAAGATAAATTAAATTTTATAAAGCGTCAATTAAGAAAAAATCGAATATGTTGAAGAGGACGGACGATGCATCTTCAATGTGTTTAAAATAATTAAACAAGAGTAGTATGAGTAGGTACGAAAGCCCTGTAGTGCCATCAAGTATATATTTTGTCCAAGTTCGTTTTTATGAGTTATATATTTCGCAAAGTTCGTTTTTATGAGTTATATATTTCGCAAAGTTCGTTTTTATGAGTTATATATTTCGCCAAGTTCGTTTTTATGAGTTATATATTTCGCCAAGTTCGTTTTTATGAGTTATATATTTCGCCAAGTTCGTTTTTTTGAGTTATATATTTCCCAAATTCGTTTTTATGAGTTATATATTTCGCCATGAGATACATTTTGGCCAAGTTCGTTTTTATGAGTTATATATTTCGCCAAGTTCGTTTTTATGAGTTATATATTTCGCCAAGTTCGTTTTTATGAGTTATATATTTCCCTAAGTTCGTTTTTATGAGATACATTTTGACGAAGTTCGTTTTTATGAGATACATTTTGACGAAGTTCGTTTTTATGAGATACATTTTGACGAAGTTCGTTTTTATGAGATACATTTTCTCGAAGTTCGTTTTTATGAGATATATTTTGACGAAGTTCGTTTTTATGAGATACATTTTCTCGAAGTTCGTTTTTATGAGATACATTTTGACGCCAAGTTCGTTTTTATGAGATACATTTTCGCCAAGTTCGTTTTTATGATATATTTTCGCCAAGTTCGTTTTTATGAGATATATTTCGCCAAGTTCGTTTTTATGAGATATATTTCGCCAAGTTCGTTTTTATGAGTTATATATTTCGATACCGAAGTTCGTTTTTATGAGATACATTTTGACGAAGTTCGTTTTTATGAGATACATTTTCTCGAAGTTCATTTTTATGAGATATTTTTATGAGCACGACAAATTTCTCGTGCGCATGAGATAATTATGTCGTGTGCACGAGATATATGTCGTGCGCACGAGATAATTATGTCGTGCGCACGAGATAATTATGTCGTGCGCACGAGATATTATGTAGGGCGCACGACATATGTCTCGTGCGCACGACATATGTCTCGTGCGCACGAGATATTAAATCGTGCGCACGAGGTATTATGTCGTGCGCATGAGATATTATGTCGTGCGCACGAGGTAAAAAATAATTTTGGATGTCCCTTTAGGGGCTCCGTAACTGACACGCTGCTTTCGTTACACACAAACTCGTCCGCTGCACATGCAGCAAGCTCCGTTAATACTTATTATTATCTCGTGCGCACGAGATATATGTCGTGCGCACGAGACATATGTCGTGCGCACGAGATATATGTGTGCACGTGATAATTATCTCGTGCGCACGAGATACTATGTCGTGCGCACGAGATAAAAAAATAATTTTGGATGTCACTTTAGGGGCTCCGTAACTTCATAAAACTCCGTAACTCCGTAAAATATAACTCATAAAAACGAACTTGGACAAAATGTATCTCATAAAAACGAACTGGGCGAAATATATAACTCATAAAAACGAACTTGGCGAAATATATAACTCATAAAAACGAACTTGGCGAAATATATAACTCATAAAAACGAACTTGGCGAAATATATAACTCATAAAAACGAACTTGGCGAAATATATAACTCATAAAAACGAACTTGGCGAAATATATAACTCATGAAAACGAACTTGGCCAAAATGTATCTCATAAAAACGAACTTGGCGAAATATATAACTCATAAAAACGAACTTTGCGAAATATATAACTCATAAAAACGAACTTGGCGAAATATATAACTCATAAAAACGAACTTGGCCAAAATGTATCTCATAAAAACGAACTTGGCGAAATATATAACTCATAAAAACGAACTTGGCGAAATATATAACTCATAAAAACGAACTTGGCCGAAATATATAACTCATAAAAACGAACTTGGCGAAATATATAACTCATAAAAACGAACTTGGCGAAATATATAACTCATAAAAACGAACTTGGCGAAATATATAACTCATAAAAACGAACTTGGCGAAATATATAACTCATAAAAACGACCTTGGCGAAATATATAACTCATAAAAACGAACTTGGCCAAAATGTATCTCATAAAAACGAACTTGGCGAAATATATAACTCATAAAAACGAACTTGGCGAAATATATAACTCATAAAAACGAACTTGGCGAAATATATAACTTATAAAAACGAACTTGGCCAAAATGTATCTCATAAAAACGAACTTGGCGAAATATATAACTCATAAAAACGAACTTGGCGAAATATATAACTCATAAAAACGAACTTGGCGAAATATATAACTCATAAAAACGAACTTGGCGAAATATATAACTCATAAAAACGAACTTGGCCAAAATGTATCTCATAAAAACGAACTTGGCGAAATATATAACTCATAAAAACGAACTTGGCGAAATATATAACTCATAAAAACGAACTTGGCGAAATATATAACTCATAAAAACGAACTTGGCGAAATATATAACTCATAAAAACGAACTTGGCCAAAATGTATCTCATAAAAACGAACTTGGCGAAATATATAACTCATAAAAACGAACTTGGCGAAATATATAACTCATAAAAACGAACTTGGCGAAATATATAACTCATAAAAACGAACTTGGCGAAATATATAACTCATAAAAACGAACTTGGCGAAATATATAACTCATAAAAACGAACTTGGACAAAATATATACTTGATGGCACTACAGGGCTTTCGTAAGTAGGCCGCATTTTGCTTTCATTATCTTTGCTTAAATTGACGCCGTATGCTCTTCATTCCATTTCACTTTGTGGATTGGTGTAATGTTAATTTAAAAAGGAAAGAAACGAATTTAAACAGTGAAAAAAGAGAGTCTCTTAGCGTTAACTGCTGTCCCAGATTTTTTCGAAATTTAATCGGGCGGTTGCCACTAGTTGTCAGATTGGACGTGTCACGTCGACTCAACCATGGAGAAGGGAAAACAGAACAAACATGGAGCAATCCTTACAAATCGATCCACAATGGGATAGTTACGTCAATACACAATAAAAGGCAGAATTTCGCAACCATGTTCAAGCTTTTTTCATGTGATATTTTATTTGTGCCGGGGGGGGGGGGGGGGACACGGAGAGACAGATCTGTCGCTCATTCCTGTCGCAATTCTAAAGAAGATGCATGCGTCTCCTCCGTGACACTGGTACAGGGATTACTTGATATTAAAGGTGGTGATTGCTTGCCTATCTGGGGAGATGATAGCTGATAGCGAATCGGCAAACCATGAAAGACGAGATTGTAATGTGTGAAGGATATTCAGTTTGCATACGGCAGACCGTGGATGCAGTGGCTGATACGTGTATAGCGTTTGGACTTCCTGCGTTCACGATACACCAATCAGTGTGTCGGCCTGTCGGATTGTATTTCTTAGATGTGTCTTTTGATTTGCCAGTGTATTACGCACCGAAATCGGTGGCCGCAGTGCCTGACTATAAAAACGGCCCGTCGTCTATTTTCCCAGCAGTTTTCACGGAGCAGTTCTGAGAAGAGATCTCATGGCCAAGTTCGGATCGGCTTGCACAGACCAAGTTGTGTAAAGGTACTGGAAGGCATGTAGGATAGGACATTGAAGCAGATCTGTCAAGCGACCCTTCAGGTGAGATTTCGTTGTACTAGAATATTTCTTCACTTTCTTGAGATGAATCGCTCGTGCCAATCAACAGTCTATTTTATTAACTAGGTTTAGGGGTCTATGTTGACGTGAGCGAAACATTGAATGGAAAATACTTAACTGTTCTCCAAGCATAACCATGTTTACATTTGACATTATGTGTGGCGCTTGTGCTAGTGTTCAAGGATAATTATTTTTACTAATTATATTCACCCACGTGCTAGATTAGTTCTCACCTCCTTAAGAATCAATGTGGGGACCTTTTATGTAGATTTTGAGCACTTGTTTTTGCTCCGTACGAAAATAAAACGCATAAAAGTAAAATAATTTCCTACCTTATTTAAAGTTGATTGTAACACCGAAAAAAAAATCTTTTCAACACTGTATTACCGCATATACTGCAATATGGCAGAGAGATCGAGTCCGACTCGAGTCACAATTTAAATTGGCTCTACTCGAGTCTCACCGGATAACTGATTCGACTCGACTTGACTCGAGTCCCTCATCAGAAGACTCGTAATAATTAGCTCCCCTAGGTATTGGAAGTTGATAAACTTCTTCAGGATGCCACGCATCCGGAAATAGTTTGTCAACTTCCTATACCGATGGGAGCTAATATCGACTATTCACCCTCAACCATGTAAACTTTTTAAGACAAGGTTTTAAGTGTTTTAAATTGTAGTGTTTTGTTTATTAGAAACTAGTCATCAATTTTTCTGCAAATATCAGTCAACTCCTCCCCAAATTCATGTCTTAATACTTTTCTTCCAATTAGTCAGGTTGCTTAGACCCAATTTTTGACAAGATCGTGACCGACTGGTCCAAAGCACCAAATTTGGCAGATAGATTCTTATAGCCCTAGAGAAGATATTTGGAATGGGTGACACCTTATTTTTTGGGGGGAAGGGTGCCTAATTTGCATAAATCGTAAATGCCCGTCGTGTAATAATAAAATTTGTTCCCATTTTTGGGTATAGGCCCTATTTTTGATTTTTTGATATTTTGAAAAGTATATTTTGGTGATTCTACTTTCACATCCTTACTTCAATAAGTTTTCTAAAACATATAGCTGACTGAATAATTATGAGGACAAAGTAACGATCCAAAATGGTTACTGCAGTACCCTAAAACTGCGCGCATTTACCTTGTCTCCAAATATCATCAAATAGTTTTGCCAAACCTCAGTATTGATGAGCTTCAAATTCACCAAGTTGCTAACTGGCACAGTTACCCTATTAAAACTTTATGGAAAATCATGTGAACAACGATTATATTGTGATATTTAGTCCAGAAAACAAACACGGGGAAAAACGACGTTTCCGTAAATTGGGCTTAAAAGTGGGTGAAGGGTTGCCTAACGTAAAAGACTTGAACAAGTTCAAGGAAATTCCCAAAATTATTGGTAAGAAAACGTTTTGACGTAGACATAATTATTGTAAGCAACAATAATCTCTTATTTGGGGGATTTCCTTGCAAACTTGCCCAAGTCTCCCACGTTAGGCAACCCTTCGCCAATTTGATGCCCACTTTACTGACACCTCGTTCCTCCCCCCATTGAGTTTTGGGATAAATATCAAGATGTTATCAAATTTCACACGATTTCCCATGTATTTTTAGTGCCAGCACTTAAACCTTGTGAGTTTGAAGTTCATCAGTACTGATGTTTGGCGAGACTACTTGATGATATCTGAGGAAAAGGTTAATGTGCGCAACTTTAGGGTATAATGGTAGCCATTTTTAAAATCTTTATTATGTCCTAATAATCATCCGGTCTCTGATATGCTTTAGAAAAAATGTATTGAAGTAAGGATGTGTAAGTAGAATCCCCAAAATATACTTTTCAAAAAAAAATAAAAATAAATAAAAGTATCCCAAAATATGTGAATAAATATAATTATGACATGGCAGGTATTAACGATTTATGTAAATTAGGCACCCTTCCCAAAAGAATTTCAGGTGTCACCCCTTTTAAATATCTTCTCTATGGACATAAGAATCTATCTGCCAAGTTTGGTGCTTTGGACAGTCGGTCACGATTCCTACCATATACCACCTGACTAAATGAACTCTCATCTATTCCTATCCGTAACGTCACGTACTTGTGCCCTAGATTTCTCGCGACAGTTCAACCGTTCTGTAGATTCCCCATCGTATGTTTCTCTTCGTTACAATGAAATGCATGAGAAGTAGACTAATATCTCTGCTGTGTCATGTCAACCGGGATCACTCATATTCTGGACGAACGGGAATGATGAATAGCCTATTCTATTTAACGTGCGGTACCTGAATGTAGATAAACGTCCAGATCCAAGTGTCGAAAGTAAAGATCAGATAATCGGAGTTACCGGGTAACCAAGACTAAAGAAGGACAACTTCAAAAAGTAGAGTTAAGGCTTGGCAAGCACTGAATGATGCAGTCAGCGATTATAACACGACACCGGCACGACTGATTTGTTTCATTTGGATCAAGTAAGCCTGATATAAATAGTAATAAATATAGGATTTTTTTTCCAGGGGTACAATAATATATTGCACTCTGCATAACAACATTTAATTTGTCTTCGACTCTTGCAATATTGTTACAGCTCGTGCAATCATATTCTTGTATTCCCTTTGTACCATCCAATATTATGTAATTGTGACTTTCTGTTAAAACACGTTGTGGTTATTTTCGTTCGGTGTCGCATCGTAAGTCAGTCTGCGATGCGATTAAACCCGATAGTAACAAAAGATATGAAAACACACGCACGGTTTCAACGTCACAAACGCATTCACAATGGCCTACCTTACATAGCCTATCTAGTGTGGACATACAGTTTGTTTTCGTGTAGTTAAGAAAAAGAGTTTTCGGAGGTTGAGCAATGTTATTCTTCTGGTGAGCTGGACAAGATTTTCCGAAATTTTGTTTGCCCGCCGTTTTATACTCATCAGTGATTATTAGTTTGTATTAGAGGGATGCACCATACGACTCTTAATTTAACAAGCATTGGAAGCAAATCGTGCCACTTTAAAGTCTTAAAACGTGGTCCTCTTCCAGCAAATAATCCAACAAAAATCATTTAAACACCTTATACAGGTTGTCCCCCCAAAAACTGAACAATCAAAGAGCCCCTATTCACAGCTTTTAACAAAATACATCACAAATATCGATACACATTTGGAGAATTCATTAGTTTTTCAACAATGAGAAAACAACTTTCCAATCGAGCAAACGTTTATTGAGTTCTGGCCAATTCAAAAAAGTGCCGATGTTGCATTTTGTCCACGGCCTTAAATGTAAATTATTAAGAATGTAATAGGGTGTATAGTTCTGAAAGACCCATTGGCAAAGCTGTGATAAACGCGTGGCATGGAACAGTATACTACGGTATTTCCTAAACCTCGGGGAGCGAATATCGACTATCCACCCGAAAAAAAACATGTTAAAACACGTATTTGTTTTATTCAGTTACCGGATTTTCCCGTTGCAATATGCACCTGGCGGGTAAACAAAATTTCGGAAAATCTTGTCCAGCTCACCAGAAGAATAACATTGCTCAACCTCCGAAAAGTTCAGTTCGTTTGCAATTCAGTGATTACGGTTGTAAACACAATTGTTTGTGGGCACTATTTGTTTAGTACAAGAGGCATCTTTATTGTCCACAATATTCTCCAATTCGGCAAAATTGAGCTCGGGAAAACGCTTATTTATCATTTACGCGTGCAACCATTTTTTTCATGTAAGCACACTAGCTACACACGTGTGTAGCTAGCTAGCCAGGGCGATGTTAGCGCGTGCGTACTTCACCCGTGCGACCGTTCCACGATTGCTTCGTAAAGCGCATGCGTAGTAGACTGTCGCATGGGTAACCCGTGCGTCAGTCTACTACGCATGCGTATTTAGCCTGTGCGGAAAACTCGCGCGCGCGCTTAGTAAACAGCAAAAATAGCATTTGGCACGTGATGGTGAATGGACAATCCCGGGACATACCGTTATTTCGTTTTACCGTTTTGGATTTCCTCAAAAACAAAAACAGTAAACGAATCATCGACCGTTTTGTCGTTTTACAGTGTTATAAAACGACAAGCGGTATTAAGATAAATACGGTTTCTCCGTTTTATAAGTTTAGTAAAATTCATTATAGCATAACGATCAATGATTTTTGTTTTACAGATTACACAAATAACTTTGAAAAACAGCAAAACAGTCAGTATTGAATACAGACTTTTTTTTTTTATTCCAGTGTCATGGTTAACAGTCCGTGGTGCATTTTGTGGCGGTGGGCAAGGGGGTGGAGGGGGACCATGTTTTACACGAAGAAGTGTTACCTCGGCATAATTAATGCGTGATGTGATTCCTGGCGCGGACCCTGACCCCCTTCTCATGCGATTCAGTCAAGTTGGTGGGGCTTAAAGAGTTCCAAGCAAAATGGCGCTGGAAAACTTCAAGGGAGGACATTACTTTTCACAATGGAAACAGGATGGTAATAAAACGTTTGATGAAGTTGCAGACATTTTGAAGGAAACTGGGGTTCAAGTCGACGCGGCTCTTCAATAGCCAATTCGCAAATTTTGTCGTGAGAACGAAATGTAAGGAGCGGGGCCCAGGCAATGACTCGATCCCAAGGACGCATTAATTAACATTCCGGTGCATTGCTTAATTGCCGAACCTAAAATCAAAAAATGGTCGACAAGACTATTGACCGTTTTGTCATTGTCATGATTTTGTAAAACAAAACTCTAAAAATAAAGCAACTAACCGTTTAACGCTTTCTACAATTAAAAACAACAAAAAGTATTTCTTGTGTGTGACTTAATACCGTTTGACCGTTTTACAAAACTGTAAAACGACAAAACGGTTAATGGTTCGTTTACTGTTTTTGTTTTTGAGGAAATCCAAAACAGTAAAACGAAATACCGGTATGTCCCGGGATTATGGACCAGTTAGAATTCGGTTTTCGGTCATGAAAATGTATGAGGTACAGTAATTATAATACACCCCAAGTAAAGTGTTCACCAACCAACCAACCAACCACCCACCCACCCATCCACCCATCAACTTAAGCAGCTCAAGCCTATGGCGTGTTTCACACCGCCGATGGACAAGTCTGGACACATCTACGGAGCTTATTTTGAGAGTTCATCTTGAGTTAAATCATTGTGCGCCCGGGCGTTTGCTAGCGGGAGCATGTTGGAAAAAATGCCGGATGTGCACACAAGTATTATAGTGACTATCTTCCCTATCTCGGGCTCATAAGAGAATATCTGCCTAAGAGAATATCTGCCAAAATAATAAGGTATGACGTATACGTAGTTGACACGGTTGTATTGCACTCCTCAGAAAATTCACCGATATTAATGGAAACACCGCAAAAATCATCTCCCTAAGCCAATAAGCCTTCTCAACTAACAACATAGAACATGGCCGACGCATCAGAATCATCGAAGACAATCAGAACCCGAAGAAAACGGCATTCGAAAAAAGATGTCACCCCGCTGTCCCCAAATGACGTGAATCGAGATCAAGATGGCTGCCATGCCTGCACCTGCAGAGATGACATCACAGCTATGAACTCTAAACTCGATAAGATACTACAATCTCTTGATACAATGGGCACTAGAATGACTGGAATTGAAGTGAAGCTCCAAGAGTCAGTAGAAAAGATCGCCATGCAACAAAAAGAAATAGAGGAGCTGAAAGCTACGGCTTCGTATCTGGATAAACAGCAAAAGGATATCAAGGAAAGTGCGGATAGTCTAACCCGTGGAAACCATCTCCATATCGGCCAACTTGAAAATCAGATTGATTATCTTCAAAACTGCAGTTGCAGGAATAACATCGTCGTGCACGGCATCCCCGAAGGCTCAGAAGGCGATCAATCCTGTGAGGAATTTCTGTCCGACTTTTTCATATCACATATGAAAATAGAATATGGTCAAGATATCGAAGTTGAAAGAGCCCACCGTACCCCCGCACATCGATCATCACAAGACAGCACCGGCACCCGTAACACCCGGCCACGTCCCATCCATTGTAAGCTCTTATGCTTCAGTGATAGACAAAACATTCTCAAACAAGCATCTAAATCCTTGCGGAACAACCCATTCAAATTTGCGAATATTTTCATCTCAGATGATGTCACCAGCAGAGTCAGAAATGCCAGGAAGCAGTTAAGAGATTACCACCTGCCAAGAATAAGAAGCGACGAGCGGTTAAATTCGCCTACATTCCATGGTCAATTCCTCCCGTCATCACCTACAAGCTCCACAGCGGTGCATTTAAAGTCTACAGATCTGGGGATGCCAACCCACTCTAATGGCTACATGTCCACGGATACATGTATGCCTGCAATTATATACTTATTTGTTGTGTTTATTTTTCTATGTGTTCTGGTGTAAGGCAGCATATCACAAATGTTTACTCCCATTCTATTTGTTTTTGATATTCAGTAGTTTGTTGTAAATATGCTTAATTATTTGAATGAGTCAAGCAATTCACGACTCTGGTATGAATAACAATATAGATCCTGATTTAAATCTTCAAGTACCGGAAATCCCATGTCAATATTATGACCAAGATGAGTTCCTGAATGTTTTTAAATTCAGCACCAATACTAAATGACTACACATTAATGCTCGTAGTTTGCCCAAAAATATAACAAGTATTGTTCAATATGTAAACTTACTGCAAACAAGCTTTTCAGTCATAGGGGTTTCAGAATCATGGTTAAAGGACATAAATGATCCCTTAGTCCAGATTCCAAATTATACATTAGAAGGTTCCTGCAGACAAAATAGAAGAGGTGGTGGAGTTGTACTTTATATAAAACAAGATCTTGTGTATAAAATTCGTAATGATTTATGTATTAACAACTCTGAAGCAGAATCATTTTTTTATAGAGCTTGTTAATTCCAATAAATCAAATGTTATCATTGGAATTGTCTATAAACCCCCGTGTTTATCATGTAATAATTTTACAGATCATTTTGAGGAAATATTAAGTCGCTTAAATACCGAGAACAAAAAATGTTATATTTTGGGTGATTATAACATAAATTTAATGCAGTGTGATATCGATAATACTGTGCAAAATTGTATGAATATTCTTGATTCTCAGTCATTCTATCCCACCATAAACAAACCGACTAGGATTACTATTGATAGTGCAACTTTAATTGATAATATCCTAACAAATGATTATTTGAACCATACTTCAGGTGTTCTGATAACTGACATCAGTGACCATCTTCCGGTATTTTTAATCATTGATAACTTTAGAGAAAGTGCTCAGACCAATACAAATTATAAAAGGCGAGTTTTTGATGCCGAAAATATTGAAAATTTTACTCATGATCTGAATGAGACTGATTGGGATTGTATAATGTCAATGAATGATATCCATTGTATGTATAATAACTTCTTAGCTCATGTTAAACAACTCTATGACAGACATTTTCCTGTGGTTGAAGTTAAATATCGTTATGATAAATCAAAGTCTCCGTGGATGTCCGAGGGTATCTACAACTCAATTAGGAGGAAAAATCACTTGTACAAGACGTTTCTTAAAAACCTTACTTCACAGAACAAATTTAATTATACTTTGTATAAAAATAAACTCAACTCTGTTATAAAATTATCAAAGAAAAATTATTTAAGCAAAAAATTTAATCAACAAAAAAATTAAAATTAAAGGTACTTGGAAACCTATAAATTCACTACTCAATAAGGCGTAAACAAAAAATGAACTCTACTTATTTCAGTACTGGTAGTAACAAAATCACTGATAGCAAAGAAATTGCTGACGCCTTTAACACGTATTTTGTTGACATAGGAAGCAAACTTGCCAGTGAGCTACCATTATGTAATACTCCCATTGAGGCATTCCTGAGTGAAAGGTGTTCGAATTTACTCTTTTGGACTCCCATTACGCAAGAAGAGATTGTGGACACTCTGAACAAAATTCCTCCAGGAAAGGCCCCTGGATTTGATGAATTAAACTCTTTTGCTATTAAACAGGCCAAGTATTCATTGGCTAAACCGCTGGCTGACATCTTCAATAAATCCCTATTAAAAACAGCTGGAGTTTTTCCTGATGGGTTAAAAATAGCTCAGGTTATACCGATATATAAAAAAGACTCCAAACATGATATTGGAAATTACAGACCCATCTCTGTTTTATCAACATTTCCGAAACTATTTGAAAAGTTAATCTATACGCGATTAATATCTTTTATATAAACATGACATTCTCTCAGAATCACAGTTTGGTTTTAGACGTAATCGCTCTACTGATTTAGCGACATCTTATGTAGTTAAAAAATTGTGTAATGATATAGATGACAAACATTTTTCTGTTGGTATCTTTCTGGATTTATCGAAAGCATTTGATACAGTTAACCATGATATCTTGATTCGTAAATTAGAACATAATGGTATCCGAGGAATAGCCCTAGACTTATTTAAAAGTTACTTATGTGACAGATCCCAGTATGTTTTGTATAATTCTGTAAAATCTACAGAACAGCCTATAACTTGCGGTGTACCACAGGGCTCTGTATTGGGTCCCTTATTGTTTATCTTGTACATTAATGACATCTGCAATACTCCAGATATTATTACATTTTGCTTATTTGCAGATGACACAAGTTTATTATATACTGACAAAACTGTAGACCTAGCGGTACAGAACCTTAATCTTGAGCTCCGGAAACTCACTACTTGGCTTTTAGCCAATAAATTATGTATAAATGTTCTTAAATCTAATTATGTAATATTTTGTGCTAGCCAGTACACAAGTCTGTACACTCAGTCTGTTCCTATAATGTTAAATGATACTAATCTTGATCAGGTTAAGGGTACCAAATTTTTGGGAATACATATTGATGAGAACTTAACTTGGAAGAATCATATAGACGTTATAACAGCTAAAATATCAAAAAATATTGGTATAATGAACCGTCTAAAATACTTTTTACCTAGTAGCATATTGCTAACCTTGTACAACTCATTTGTTTTACCGTGTTTAAATTACTCAATTCTGACTTGGGGGTAGTCCAACTCCTAAATGCAACAAACTGCTTACTCTCCAGAAACGAGCAGTTCGAGTAATTTTTAAAACTGGCTATTGTGAACACTCTGGGCCTTTATTTGCAAATTAAAATTGTTAAAATTCACTGTCCAAAAATAGTGTTGTCCAACGTGGCACTCTATATTGGAATAGTCTTGATGACTCTTTTAAATCATCACCCACTCTCTCTATTTTTGCTAGAAAACTAAAACCTCATTTGTTAATTGCATACTAAAAAATGTAATAGGGATAATAACGGCCTTGATTACTGTCTTACACCTTTGTCTGTGCTCTGTCTTTCTATGTATGTCTGTCACTTGTCTGTCTGTCCATAGGCTGGGGAACAAATGCTGATGCTTCACCCTGGACCTAGATGTTGCCATTTAGTTAATGTTCACTATTATAAATATATCTCGTATGTATTGTCCATTTGAATATATAACATTATGTATTATGTATCATCCTTATGCAGCATCGAAATAAATGTATCGAAAAAAAATGTGTTGTTGTTGCGATGTTTCTCCACAGGCTGCTTGTTCCCGTAAACCTTATTTGAGGGAAGTGTGGTTTTAATTAATGACATGATAGACCCAGGAGCGGCGGAACGCTTTTAAACTAGGGGCGACGCTAAAAAGGGGCACTTGCTCAGAAAAAAGGGGCACCTTCCGTCGGTGTGAAGGTGGAGGAAAAGAATATTTTCATTTCGCAATAAACCTATTTATGACGAGGAACAAAATATGAACACGTGGTCCATCTTGCTCTTTGTGTTTCCTTTACCTAGTTATGTACAGAGACCATTTAGTTTTTAACTACTTTTGATGGCCAGTTCGGTGACCATTTTATTTGCGTGAATAGCAGTATTATTTTTAAGGGGCCAGTTTTCCATCTTGAGAGCGGGCACAAGTTTAATGTTGCGAGTGGGGAACGAATTGTGCTTTCGAGGGGCAGTTTTCCATCTGGAGAAGTTATCGCGAGAGGAGCACCGTTGTTTTTAATGGCCAATTTTCCATCTCGAGAGGGGCACAAATTAATTATTGCGAGAGGGGTATTTGTGTTTTAAGGGGCAGGTTGCATTAGAGTATTTCATTACAAGAGTATTTTATTTGTAGCGCGATCATAAAATTTTGCTTTCACAAATGTGCGTTTGAGTGGCAGTTTTGTTTTTATCTCCAGGGGGACTCGAGAGGGGCACTTTTGTTGACCTGGGAAAATCTGGGGGCAAGTGCCACCTCCTCCCGGTTCTGCCGCCCCTGGAGAGACCGACTGCTTTTGCTGAAATTATGTAAGGCGATTCAGCAAATCAAGAAAAGACAGCCGTTCATCCGTTACTGACACACCTGAAATTACCTGTAGTATGACCGAGTACATAATTATATATCGACTTAGTCGATCTATGTCATTTGAGTTTTAATAGCCAGTTTTTATTCTACGGAGACATCGAATGCAATATTTGAAGTATCGTGCCAGATTTTGTTTTAATATTGCCGTCACAGTAATTCGTCATGGTTGAGAGAACCAAAACAAACCTTGAACGTTTTAATAAATAACGTCCATGTCCTTAGCCACGCAAGGAATGATTCGTGAGGGGTAATGGTAAAGCCGTTGTACATGTCTGTTACATATATACCTCTTTCACATGATGAAGCTGTTTTATACTTGCCTTTTCCGAAATTTCCGAATCTGTTTTTTTTTCTCAACGATATTTAAAGGAATATAATGTCTAAGTTGTAACAGATAAATTTGTGTGTTTGCATTTGCAGGCCTGTATACTGAAAAAAAAAACGGTTTTAAATGGCGCGCTCCAGTTCAGAAAGTTTTGAGCGAAATAGTCCTATCTAGTGGCGTATCAGCTCATACATGTATGATTGTTTTGGAATCACGCGGTTGGTATTCGCCTGGTCCGATCCTAGTTATGTTTGTGGCCAGTTTGCAGCATTGCTCCGCAATCATGGTAGGCCAACGTCTACGTGCATATCAATATCTCTGATACGGTTGCGAGTAGTGTAAGAGGCGTATTTTCCTCTCGCTGGATCGCAAAACCTACATTCACACTGCAGTCTGTATGTATGTACATGCACACGTGTTTAGATTATTATTCATAAACTGCATTGACGCAAAAGCACGTACATGCACACACTAGGTCCTGCTGGCTTTTGAATTTTAATTACATATCGTGTGCCCAGTTTTTTGTTTGATGTCTCATTGGAAAAATGTAATGCTGAACAATTATCTGAAAGTCTATTTTTGAGGGTACCACACCCAAAATTGCACGTGTATACATGTACCAACTTTAAAGAAGCCGAGTTCACTGAACAGCATCTTAAGCTTGAAAAACTGCACTCTGGCCTACCAAGGTATGAAAAAGGCTAATTTTGTGTACTATGTCTCTTTTGTATTTATGCGTTATTTCGTTTGTCAATTAAAATTTCACTAAGATACTAAAATCATGCTAGTATTGAAATGATATACGATTTTGTAACAGTCTAAGAGGTGTTGCAAACTGGAAAAATATTAATAACATGTTTAAGTTTTTAATATAAATGTCAAAATAGAAATTCCGGCCGACATGCACTTTTTGCCTTGAATTGACAGAATTAATTCCAGGCAAAAAAGTGTATGTCGGCCGGAATTTTGTTTAAATGACTCTCGCTGCTATTATAGAAAAATGGAAGATAATTCTGAACTCACTTTTGTTCCCTTACCGTGGTTTTTAATGGAGTCTCTTGTCTGTTAGAAATGTCATAACTCATTTGATGCCATTGAATAAACAATTTGTATAAAAAACAATTATTTTTCGTCCTTAAGTACAGACGGACGCTAGACCCGAAGCATTGTCGTCGGCAATTGTACCTTAAAAGACAGCAGGTGGTATGCATTCAACTGTTCCGTGAAAATACCCGATTACATGTTTTGTAATCGCTCTTTTGGTAAGGTCTTGCAGTATCACCTTTTGCAGCTGCGCTTACAACGTGACAACTGCGACGTCAGTTTATATTCAAACGGTCCGATTTCTTTGCAGTGTGATATAATGCGGGCCTTGCGCAGCAACTCACGGTAGTCTAATAACTATTTTATAAAGTAGCCGCGTGTTAACCTGACGGCTGCGCCAGGTGTTCGCACGCACTCGGCATGAGTGCCTCGCGGCTCATGCCACTGTTTTTCCTGGTAGTCTGTGTTTTCCACCTGTCAAAATTATTTAGTGATTTTAAGATGGAAAGAGACATGTGTGGTTCTTCTGTGGGGGTGTTATCCCAGTTGTTTGCCGAAACGAAAAAGAAAATACTACACAAAAAGAGACAGTTTTCATTAGGTGTCCGACCACTTCTGTCCATGCGGATCTTACCCGCTTGGATGAGCAGGTCTCGGTGTCCTCTTCCGTTCAGATTATACTTCACGTAAACAGAGAGGGTGTTGAATAGTGTGACCTCTGCGATTACACGAACATCCTTCAATTTAACGAGTCATAAACGATATTTCGGATTCCACGAAACCGTTGTGACGTTGCGATGGCAATCATAATGAAGAGATTGCCCTCACTGCCAAGCAAGATATTTCTTTAGCGCCAAAATTGTTTTTACCTGTAAGGAAAAAATAGGAATTCGGTTTGATGACATCATCGGTAGGGCATTATTATATCCTTCACTACACGTCATAACGGTTTTGTAGAATCCCAATAAAACGTGACTTGGCGTCTGTGTCAATTCTTCATGACAGAATTTATTCTTGTGATTGACCAAGCGGAAAATAAATGAACCCGACTGAACTGAATGAGCAGTGATGTTTATCATCTTAACAACTATGCGCTTCAATAAATTATTACAAATTAAAAAGTAATTTTTTTCATTCCATTATACATTATTTGAACCTGATGTAGTTGAAAAGGCACAATATCTTTTCCACTGGTTTATTGTAAAATACAGCAACGGTAGAACCTGCAGTTGCAACTATTGTCTAAAGGGGAACAGGCTACCCGTGCACTGGAAAATCAGTGCCTGAATCACTTAACTATACGCTTTTGTAAATTTTAAAAAAGAAAATGTTTTAAAGGTCTCGTCAAAAAAATATTCGCGAGATATTAGTAGTCTTCCAACTATACTACACAAGCTTATCTCATAATTAATGTATACGTCTGGACCAGTAATATGCAAATTGAGATTTATATATTCAATGTCATCACGCATTCACGCGTCAGTGGGTGTAAAGTCTTTACTCTTTGAGCTGATGTTAATGCTTAGAGCTGACAATAACGCCAAACGTCACCAATTAGTGACGCACATTTTGAATTGGCCTTCAATGAACAAAAACAAACCGTAAAAGAACACTTCATACATCCACATTGTTTTACATCGGAGAAAATGTCATATTATTACTACCCTCATAAACCAGCAGGTCAGTGGATTATTACGTAAAGATGTTCCATTTGGAAACTCAACAATTGAGGATAATGCCGATCTAGCTGTGTCTATATCATTAGGCTATAACCACTCCAGCTTCAAAAAGAAATGCACAGCTACACTTCCAGGTGGAGCTATGGATTTGTTTGGATCATAAGTAACAAACAATAAGTGGCATCTTTTGATGTAATTCATGCTGATCCTGTTGAGCAGTAAACGCTATTTCCGAGTTACGTCATTATTGTCCAGATAGTGTTTCAATTGTTTTATTTAATGTTGGGTACGGGATTTTCCATATTAGACGCAATTTTCATATGCCCTAATTTGCATGCGACCCCATGCAGCGTGTATGCGGTCCGCTGTTGACGTACAGTGCCCCAATAATCTAAGAATTCTGAAATTATGTTCCATGTGGTATTTTATTTACATGTAAATTACCTTTTGATCGCTCAGCCTGTTAAAAGTGGATCAATGAGAATAGTTATTTGAGTATGCGCATAAATTGGTGGGTCGCCGCCGCGTTGTTGCAACGTGACTGGGCTTTGGCGTCAGCCATTCTTCACACTTTTGAGATGACGGTGGATGACCGTGGATGATTTCTTAGTTCTCACCTTTTAGGATGTTTGTACAAATAGGGGACATTATGTAGAAACTGTTAATTAGTTTTTGTGAGCATTTCGCATTATTTGAGCGTGTTAATTAGAGTTTTCTCCCGTCGTGTCACTATTTGACATTGACGTGCAATTGCCTGTTGTCTCACATAAAGCCACAGTTCAAAAATGCGTACGTACTTGGGACTCATTATGTTTGTGTGCTATCGTGAGATCCACCTCCTGACCGCCCAAGGAATTTCGGAATTAAAATAACTACAGGATTATAGGAATGAAATAACCTTACATAGAATATTTTGGCTTCTGCTTTGGAATTGTAATATTTCATATTGTACATTTTTCTTGCTAAGCTGTACTTTGTAAGATAATTCAATATTATATACCGATGCATGTGAAATCCTAAGTACTGGTTTCTAATATTTTCAAATTAAGTTGTGTTTTGTCCACTGAGTACAACCAACTTGTTGAAGTTTAGCTCAGTGTGTACTATATACATGTTGAGAAAACAACGAAAACATTATTCACAATTGTTCGGTCTCGTAAGTGGATTCCGCTTTCGATAATTGCACCCTCCAATGTACGATCCCTATGTAAGCACTCGGAAAATAATTGTCATTCAGTCGATTATAGTGCACGGGAAGTCGCGGTCCCAGCGACTAAACAATAACTTAAATAACACCATTTTTTGTTTAATTTCTCCTGTCTTTTTGTAATTGGTGCAATAAAATTAAAAGTCATCGAAGCGTACATGATATTTTATCTGTGGTTTTTCTTTTTCGTCCAGAGTCAATTTATTTCAAATTCTGAATGATCAATTCAAATGTGATTTAGTTTGGAGTAGGTAGGGCCTATTGTTAAACATTTTAAATGTATGTTGTTCTGAATTATATTTTTGTTCCATAATCATTGTCTTGATTCGAATAATTCCTTTCTGTCATTATTATGTTATTTTTGTGTCTAAGCTTGTCTCTTGAGTCATAATGAAATCAAGACAGGATTTGGGTTTTTTTTTTACTTGTGATTGTGTGTACAGGATAAGTGCTGTTCATTCTTTTTTATTACCTCGGCCAAAGAGGTTATGTTTTCATTGGATTTGGTTAGTTTGTTGGTTTGTTGGTTGGTTTGTCTGTTAACAAGATAACTGAAAACGTTACGGAAGGATTTCCATGACTTGTTTTAGGTATGGTTTTGGTACAATTACAAGTCAATTAGATTTTGGAAGTGATCCGGAATCCAGGATGTTTTTAAAGGATTCTTCACCAAATTGTGTGCAAGTATTTCTTTTGGATATACTGACAATATAGCAGGGAATTATTTAGCCTTGGCGGAGGTTTTCACTCTCTGAGTGCTTTCTAGTTCTATTTATAATTAGGTGGACCATGTCTATAATTATAAGTTAACAAAGGTTATAATCTGAAAATACTAGGGTTTTGCTATCTTTCCATTATCAGCAAATGCGAATCAGCAAAAAGCGCATACTACAAGAACGAATTTGAATGTAGATATGTAAAAGCTTTTTGCCAGTTCATGAAATCGAATTCTCTTTCAACCTCTTTCTGAGGCCTTCCACTTATTTAAATGACCGTCTGATTTAAATGAACGACTATTTAAATTTGAATGAACTTATTCATCAAAAGACTGTTCAAATAACTCGAACGACTCTTTTAGCTGTACGAATGCTCATTTAAGAGAGCATTCATGTTAAACGTTAAATTGAACGAGTTTTTAATTAAATTGGCAGGGAAAACGTGTAATTAATGTTGCTATAATGAGCTTTACATTGCAAAGGTTCAGATGGAGATCTTATGCGTCATCCAGGTTGTTTCCTTGTAGGCCTATGTTTGAGATCTTTCTTTACGGTTCGATTCGCCTTGTGGAATTCCAATAAAAAAGGGCTTGTGCTTAATGGCTGCCCTTGTGTACCGGCACGATTAATTAACAGATGAAATTTAATCAAAGTGACAAACCCCAACAAACACATGTAGGCACTGAAGCAAATTACGCAGAATTGATCGCATAATTGACATTCCAAATTTGACGAAGGAGGGAAGACGTGGTTTGGCCGTGGATTGAATGCAAGAGTGGTTTGACATGGGAGGCACCTCGTTCAATCCCACGTCCTATAATGAGCAGATAAACAGGACCATTTGTCGGGGTTTTAGCATGAAACAAAAAGACAACACCCGATAAGTCGGTGTCAGGATAAAGATGTATGATCAAATTAAAACTCCGACGACAGCCGATCCCCCTTTTTTAAGTATTATTCAAATAATTACCTTATTGTCACCCTCGAGGAGAAAATTGATATCTAAATTATATGTCATTATTAGCAGCGACGCAGAGACGCAGATTACGACGAGAATTCGGAGAAACGTCTCTAGCTAAATTTGCTTTCTACTCAGTTAATAGTGCACGTGTTGTCCCCTTGCCGCCACGAAGAGTAAAGGAAATCCCATCATATTAATTGGAAAGGGATCTGATCTGTTTACCATGAGATGTATACTGTCAAAACAGTATGCATGCTTTATTGGTTTCATCATAGTTTCATGAGCGGCTTATTAACGTACGTGTGCATGCTGAAACAATCATGGTTGATCATAACCGAGGTAAACAATAACGATGACGAGTTTTTTCCTTTAATCGGGAATATAATACGACATGGAATTTACGGTAGAACATGTAACGGTTATCAAGCTGATATGCCTAACAGTTTATTAGGAGTATAGTGATTTAACCTGACGAAAATAACGATGTAGCAAATAAAAGCACGCATGATCCATGTGATTGTAGATGGGCAGAACTTCATGTAAAGGTTAACTCCATTTAAAAAAAACCCAAAACTTAACAATAACATCTGGATGATGAATTGCTCGCAGTTTACGGAAATAGTATAGGTGATCTTTCGGTTGTTGGCATGTACGTTTTCATGGATTGTTGAAGTACTACGTGTGTCATGACACGTCATATATTTGACATAATTGTTGAAGGAATCCCCGCGACGCCATGAAAGGAAATGCTCGGTTGTTTCCTAAGTTGATTGCCCGTTTCATTTATGTTGATTTTGCAGTTCAACATCTTTCTCGTCGTTTGTAGATAAACATAAACCAGTATACGTTTACTAGAAGTGTTGAGCTGCGCCGTACTTGTGACATACGTCATTGCTTCGTTGTGTTGTCTTAGACTTGATGACAGTCATTCATGAGATTGTGGAGAGGTAGGGTTGTCATTTTGCTAGTTTGTTTTACACTTGAACCTGAGGTAACTACGTGTTCCACGATGATGACGAAGCTCTTGCCTGATTTGGAGTTCTGGGCATATCGATAATTGGTCATATCTCGTGTTGATATTGCTATCGGGAATGAGGCTTCAACGGCCCCGAGTCTGTTACCACTCAATCGTATAATGTCGCTGGTTTTCCGGCATTGCTGACAAAAGACTGACTCACACATAATTCTGGTTAGCCGAGGTAAAGGAATTTGACCAAATTATTTGAGAAAAAATTAAATTGAAGCCGGCATTGGAAAGTTAATCAATTCTCAATACCCGACGTAGAATGAGGGCTGCCTATATACGCTCCACACTAACCAATAGCTTTAATAGTCAAAGTGATGTTTCAGATAAACAGTAATGCTCGGGATACATTTAAGTGCAGGGTAAAGTCTACATTAAATGCTCGGGTTACATTTGTGTAAAAAGGACTACATGCAGGGCTCTATTTATAGGGTCTACATTTATAGGGTCGGAATACATTAAGGTCTCGGGTCACATTTAGGAACAGCATGTTTCTATTTTGAAACAAAACGGTATCTGTCTACAGAGGTTTACAAATACCGACGCATATCTGTTATATATCTGTTCAATTTTATCTGTTCAATTTTATATATCTGTTCAATTTTAACAAAGCATTTTCCATTTTCTTCCATTTCAGCTGAGGCTTCTTTTTGAGCAAGACGCCATGTCGTACTCTTATTTCACCAATGGCACGGAGGAGTTGGCGATGGGAGAAGACTTGGATCAGAACGTCATTAATGCCATCGGCGTTATAATGTTGATCTTAACAGTAGTAGGTTTTGTGGGAAATAGCTGCATCATCTTCATCGTCTTAGTTAACCGCTCTATGCGGAACCGCCCCAACGCGCTAGTAGCCAGCCTCGCTGTTGGCGATCTCTTGCTGCTGTTTTTTTGCATACCTCTCCGGCTCTACCAGATGATCTATTTCCGATGGCCCTTTGGCAACCTCATGTGCAAACTCTCTCAAGGTTCTGTTATTGCTTCTCAGTCCGTGTCCATTTTCTCCATGGTGGCCCTAAGCCATGACCGGTACCGCGCCATCGTCACGCCGATGAATTACCCACGTTCCCGTGGCTCTGGTCGTACATTTGTCACCATCTCAGTCATCTGGTTCCTCGGAATTGTCGCGTCCTGTCCTATTGTTATCTTCTCTCACGTCCGAGGTAACGAGTTCTTTAGCTGGTGCAACTACATCAGCCACACTTCACTGGAAGGCAAGCTCCATGCTATCTTCAGAGGTTTGCTGCTGTTTATCATCCCACTTGTGATTATTAACGGCTACTACTGCTTGGTGTCAAGGAAGCTGATTATGAGCACACGGGCCCTCCCCGGTGAGGTACACGACAAGAGGTCACAGATAAGCTCTAGGAAGCGTTTGGCCTATCTTGTCCTGGCTATCGTCATTCTCTTCACCGTCTGCTGGTTGCCATTCTTCATTTTTGAGCTCTTGTTCCAGATAAACGACACCATCCTCAACAATTCTAACGCCCTGACCTACCTGAGATTGCTCAGTGAGGTGTTGACTTACTCAAATTCTTGCATCAACCCTATCCTCATAACAGTCGTCAGCTCAACCTATCGGAAATACTTTTGCAACTATCTCTTTTGCCGATGTTTCAGGAAAGCAAAGTTCACCAGACCTCGAGCATCTATCGTGTCATCTAAGGCTTCTTCTGCTCGCACTCGAATAACTGAGTTTGCTTGACTCTACACTGTAAAAAAATTGCCCGTAATTTTACGGTAAAAGCAGTGTCAAACGGGTTGCCAACAAAAGACCGTAAAATTACGGTCAGTTACGGGTTTTGAAAAATGACGGTGACCGTAATTTTAACGCGAATTTCCCGTAAATTTGACGGCAATTTGCGTAATGTAATGGAATACAAAGTGGGTGGCGTCAGAGCTGAGTGTAGGGGTAGGGAGGGGGGTAGGTTCCAGTTACTGCAGCTGGGAGTGGGGTATGCATACGTTTTACAGCTTGTCTTTTACAGGCATAGTGGTTTTCAAATCACTTAATGTGAAATTATCTTTAAGTTGTAACATAACTTGCATCTGTAAGTTGTAATTTTCATTTACAACTTTTTACCGATCCCGCAGAAAGGGTCAACCTATTGCTGGTCAACACCGCAGAATTAGCTGTTTGGCTCTCCAAATTCCGCAATATTAAAGCATTACGGCTTTCACAGTACAATGATCAGCACGTAGCGAACCTTGCGTGAGTGCACACGAATCACAGCTTTAAAAACTAGGCGGTTGTGAGGGTTTGAAAGGGGAGGGGTTTTGAAAAGTTACGAATACAAAGCATTGTGAATCCCAGCCTGCGTCAGGTCACCAAGTTTTACGGGAAATGCACGTAGCACGTTCTTTCTTGTGACGGTTCGAGCAATAACGGTAATAAACCGTAAACAATGCGGGAAAAGGACAGTGTTTTTACGGGTTTTGTTTACAGTGTATGCTTAGATTGTACAACATCAGCGACGTTTTGGAGCGGTATTAAAAATGAAAATATACTTGAATGTCATAGCCCGTCTTAACTTTTGATCTCAACACAATACAATTTCGTACCTGAAATAATCGGCGAGAAACTGCGGTCTTCCTTAAAAGGATAACCTAGTTGTTGATTCGGTGATCTTACGGACACTTGAACTTAAAATTCTGATTATAGCCTCTTGGGAGTTTGTACCGCCGCGTCCATTTTCAGTGAAGATTTGCAGACTCTGAAGTAATTCACCCTTCACTCCTCTTCCGAACAAATCCTGCGTCTATATCTAGGATGTTAACTTTGGATACATATCGATTTGGTTGCCCGGAGATTCTATGGGGATGTTTTAATACAACTGAAGATGATGATCTGGGTCACAGCCCGATAGTCCGAAGGTTCTTTAGTCCGAAGGGTCATTAGTCCGAAGGTTCGTTATTCCGAAGGTTCAATAGTCCGAAGGTTCGATAGTCAGAAGGGCCCATTAGTCCGAAAACAGAAGAAGGTTAAATAGTCCGAAGGTTCGATAGTCCGAAAAAAGATAGGGTTCGATAATTCGAATCGACAGTAAGGTCCGATAGTCCGAATGGACGATAAGGTTCGATAGTCCGCATGGACAATAAGGTTCGATAGTCCGAATTGACAATAGAACCTTGTTGTCGATTTGGACTATAGGACCTAGTTGTCGATTCGGACTATCAGACCTTATTGTGGATTCGGAATAATGAACCGTTGGACAAGTAAACTTTATTTTCGTTGGACTACTGAACCTTCGGACTAATTAACCTTATTCTAAATTCGGACTACCGAACCTTTGAACTAATGAACCTTCGGACTATTTCTTCAAATGTTCGGATTAACGAACCTTATTTCATTTTCGGACTAACAAACCCCCTCTTATGAAACTTTTGTGTATTCGGACTATCGAAACTTCGGACTAAAGAAGATCCGGACTTTCGAACCTTCTGCCTTCGGGCGTACCCCGATGAACTGGGGGTCTGGACACTACGTAACACTAGGGGACGGTGTTCATGATTCAATGTGGGTGTTGCGCGGAACATTACATATACAAACAGTGCATGTAAGCGTTTGTACTGTTTGTTCTCCCGTTTTTCACAAGCATTTCAAAAGCACTTTGGACCATTGAAAACTTAAAAATTAACCTCAAATAAGGGTTTTTTTGTTTCTCACAACCACAATAAAATCTGAGGGGGGAGGGGAAATGATAAAATGGCCCTTACCCTGGTCAAAACGTGTGTGGGGGATTTGTCCTCCCCATCACCCGGGATATACCCTCCTCATCACCGGGGATATATCATCCCCATCACCACGCCCATGGCACCGACCTCGCAGCATCTGAGATTGCATTATATACGGATGAAATTCACCGTGACAGAATGTAGAGCATTGCATTTGTATAGTTTCATGAATGGACCAAATCTGTTGTGTTTGGGCTGGGGGTTCTAGACTGGGATGTATTTTTTTCTTAAGTCGGAAGCCAAAAATGGAGTCAGTCGGAAATTAGAATCGTAGATATATAAATGGGACGCCCTTAGCCATGGGCTAAAAGATGGATTACGAATGAGTATATGTGATATGGAATTAATGCATGCTTAGAATAATCACGAATTAATCAATTAATAATTAATTGAAAATGCAGGAACATTCAGGTGTGGGAAAGCTAGAGAGGGCCAGTTCAATTGTCGAATTTGTGTAGTAAAAAAAAGAAGGTAAATGCATACGATTTACATTACAGGGCAGGGGAGGTTTTTTTCCCATTATTTCCAAACAGTTATTGCGTCAGAGTGATAATAGTAAGCTGTCAACTGTGACTAAAAAAGCGTGAGTGTTCTCAAAAGGCACGAATTGCAGGCATATTGTGCCAGACTTTTTTTGTTTTCATTTTTTAAAGCACGATAGCATTTATGTTGTACTGGCTGGGTACACTTGAAAGATAAACCAAAAGAAATAGTTTGCAAGAAACTGTTAATATTCTTGACATTTAATCCAAAAAAAGAGATATCTCTATTAAGAAAAGAGATATTTCTGTTAGAAAAAGAGATATCTCTATTATGACAGGAATAGAGATATCTCTATTAATAATAGAGATATCTCTATTAGACATAGAGTTATATGCGGGTCAATTATTGCGTAATGTCGGTCATCTCAATGCATGCCTTGAAGACTGATCGCATTAGAGGAAACCATTTTTGTGTGTGTGAAGTATTAACTCAGTGTAACAACAAAAGAAGTAAAATGACGCCAAACAAAGACACATTGATTGCGAGGGGGAAATATAAATGAGTGATGTTGATTTTAAGAAGGCTATGCAAAAAGTGAATTCACGGATATTATTCCATGAATGAATTGCGATGGACAATTGAAAAGTTATGGATTACAGAAAATATATTAATTAATTGAAATGTACATATAAATTTAATATAAATTATATATATATATATATATATATATATATATATATATATATATATATATATATATATATATATATAAATATATATATATATATATATATATATATATATATATATATATATATATATATATATATATATATATATTAAAGTAGAGATAGTTTACATGAGATAGACTGCATCTAAGCACGGCTAAAGTAACGTTTGCTGTTATTATAGGAATTAGTTAGCCATATTAACACAACTGTAGAAATTGCTATAGGTGGACTATTTGTCTAGAAGTACCCGTTCTCGGAATGTAAATACACACGTTTTACTTGCGCTTTCATGTATTTGTTTATGGATATGTAAATACATGTAACACCTTGAATGTATGTGATTTCAATTGGTTGTCTACCCATACATCAAAATGGTAAAGTTCTTGAATTTGATTAGGCTATGCTTCATCAGTATACACAATAAAGTCAAGAATACAGAGAATGAAAGGTTTCTTCTTGGCTAATAATCGACATACACCATACAACTCACATGGGCGCCGGGGCAGCGATCGGGGGGGGGGGGCAACCCCTCCAATAATTTGAGGGTGGAGTACGTCATTTGCGTTGTCCCAATAATCTATATACTATGTTTGCCAAGTGATTTGAGGAGCCTATTTGAGGTATGGCAGACACAATAGGAGGGCGCTGTTAGGTTTTGGGTAAAGTCCTTTTTTTTTCTTTTTTCTTTTTTAAATATTGCCATCCTATTGTTTCGGCCATATCTTAAATAGGCAAACAGCTATAGATTTTGCTTGTGTCCCACCCCTTTTTACTGAAATCACTGATAAAAGACGTAACTGTGCATGAGTACATGTATATGCGTGCATATATACATCTTAGAACATCGCCCTCGAAAGTCCAGCGCCCTCAAAATGCATTTTTGTTTTGAGTTATACCGCGACTCTTCGTTAATACTTCCAATTATTACCAAATACGTATTCTCCTGTGTATAAGTCCAATTGGGATCATAAAGCCAATCATAACTAGAATTCGCGTTTTTGGAGTTAGAAACGCAGAGTGATCAGACAGACAACTATTTCATGGACATTTCCCAGTTAAGTTGTGAAATATTTTTGTCAGAACAAAAAAACCCGAAAAATCAAGTCTTTCAAGACAGCAATTTCTTTTGTTTGAAAGGAAACTACATTTTTGTGAATAATAAATTACAAAATACATGTATTTTTTTTTACACGTACGCAATATTTCCGGTTTGAAGACGTTTTTAGTTAAAATGTGCAAAAGGAATACTGATTTAGTTCAGAGATGATACATGTTCATCATAAAATAAAAGAACATGTGAAAGTTATAGTGTTAAATGTGTGTATTAAAAGCACCTAACTTCCTGTTCGATTACGTCACAGCATTTGGAATCCCAAAGTCCACATTGTACCGGCTGTCATTATTTGTGCTACGAACCTACTCATTAGACACAGATCAAATAATGTATATCAATTTAAAAAAAAAAAGACACCTGATTATTTTCAATTTCTCTATACAATAATTTCGGTCTGATGATAGTCACGATTCTGGACCGAACGAACCATGGAAATTTATTAATATTTTGTTTAAAGTCAATCTCTATTAGATATGCCGTTAGATGGCGCCCTTTCGGGTCATGACGTCATCATGTTGTTGTTTTATTTTGGCATTTTGTACTAAACACTGCCATAATTTGTTAGGCTGTAGTAAAATGCTTCCATTTCGATTGATATTATGTTTTCATGGCACTTCCGGTAACACCGGAGGTGAAGGTTAAGCGGGTTTGTGTTCGGGAATAAAAAATGTTGCTCAAGGCACCGTCTACTACAACCTCACGAAAAAAATGAACACGATACTCTATTAAGGTCAAAAGATAGAGTTCAAACTATTTGGTCAAATTCTGTCCTTAAATCGCTTGTAATTTGATACCCGATGACGCCATTATGACGTCACAAAATCTACTACATGTTTAAGTTCGTTTCGGGTTCACACAAGTTTTTATTTTAGTACCACGTCAAACGTTAAAAAGAGATCTTGATTTCTTTTAGTTCGAGGCTAATTTCTACATTTTGAATTAATCTAACTTTGACCGTCCGGTAGCCCCGAAGAAGAGATCAGACTTTTTTTTACTTCAAAATGAAAATGTTTATCTAGGTACGATCCATCACATCACAAAGTTTTAACAGGGTTGCATAATTTGTTATTAAGTTATAAATGACAGATATTTTTCATATTTTCAACAAAATCGTTTGTAAATTGATACCTGATGATGACGTAATGACGTGACATGACGTCAGAGTAATATGCACCACTCGGGATCAGGGTCGATACACATGCTGCAAGTTCGACGATCGCTCCATTAATCGTTTATGAGAAAACCCGTTATCAATTTTGTACCAACGGGTTGTGCCCGATCACCTAATTATACTGTACATCACACACGATACTCTAAAATAGGGTACACGATATTATGATAGTGTTGAGACCGTCCCCTTCCGTCATTAAGCCACAGTGTAACGTCGCCACTGCAATCAAAATACAACATGAGGCAAAATGGCAACCCTTCCCTCCCTTGAGTGTACAGTGTGTCCCAGATTTTTATATGAAATATAGACATTAGTCACATTTACATGTGAATATGTTATGCATGTGAAATGTGTTTGTGTGTGATGGGCTACAGGTTCGTGGTCTCCCTCTCTCCAGTAATTTGCCAGCACAAGCTTATGTAATGCCGCAAAAAAGTGTACATTTCGATTTTATGGAGCTCTTATGTTTCTAGTCGTGGCTTTAAAATTTTTCAATCAATTCAGTTTATTTTTCCACAGGCAATAAACAACATCAACAACATGAAAAAGACACAAACAAAGTCTTTCATGAATATTCGTTTAGATGTGGCCGCTGATTTTTCCGCGACCGCTTTTTCTGGGACACACTGTATACCGTACGCAAAGCCCATATGCTTTGAAGATATTGCATGTGTCATAACGCCTGCTTTAACGCAACTTTCGATTTAAAAAAATGTTGGTATTGAACACCATATTTAATTATCACCCTTCCAGCTTACACTACGTCCAATGCTCCCTGGAAAATGTCTGAAAATAGCCAGGGAAAATATTGTTTTTAGTTTCATTCGAATTACATTATTGTTTTGATAAAAAGATATTGCAAAAGCTGTTTTTGCAATAAACAAGAACTTGAAACGCAGCATCACTTCCCCTTCACTGTCTGATAATCTGTCGGATGCTTCTATTATGTAGTGGGCCTTAGTTACAAGGTGGTGAAGTAATACTGCCTAGCAATGATCTTCTTTCTTCTTATAAACCAGTTCATAATGTAGTTTCGTTGGATTTTTTGGGGGAATCAGAAAACTATACATTTTTGTAGTATATTGTACTAGATCCGAAAAACATTATTTGCATTTTCCCCTTCAAATTGCACTATTTTTCCATCTCGGATTTTGAAAATGATGAATGTTGAAAAGGTAAGAGCCATTTAGCCGATATATTCTTCGTAGCGAAATATACATTGTTAAAGAGCAAGTAATACAATATTTAGTTTGTGGACCGCACACTCATACCATTTGTCACATTGTTTTCCGCACAATTATTAAGCAGCGCAGCGCCCGCAATGTCTCGATGCTTCGAACACAGTGAGAGCGCAGTGGAAATCAAATAAATCAAATCAGACCTTCGTGAAATCTGCTTAACCTCTTAATGTCAGTTAGGTGTATTGAATATACAGATTGTCCCACAAAAAAACCTAACAGTCGAACACCAATTAATAAAGGTATGTTGCATGTGTCGAGTTTTAGAATATTTTCAAATTACCTCTTAAAGTCAGATAACCAATCTATCATACAAACTTTATTTCATTCAAATCAATGCATTAGAACGCGGATCCTACACACAAGGATTAACGACTCGGCCAAACTCCTGGTTATACGCGTGATACAAACGGCTCGTACTTGTGGCAAATACCATGAATACTTGTCAACAAAGACCCCTGCGCGAGGTGGGTTTCAGATTTGCATGGCTCTGCGCCCGATCTGGTGTCGAAGTCAGTCAAGCCACCTACTTATATGTTTGAATGTTCATGAGTCTACGTTTTTGGTCTTTATTGTTGAATTCTGATAAGTGATAACTACATAACCATGGTAATGCCGAGCACAATATCTTAAGCTTTAAAATGAACAATGAAATGTCGCATTTGTTTCATCGGTGCGGGACCACATCTGTCTAAAAAAATTTAATGAAAGCCTAATTAAAAACGACATTTGGGTAAACGGTGTTCTTCTCGAAATTTGACGTTTACTTTCCATCTGAGACGAAAAAAACTGCACAATGCCATCTGTTATATCCTGAAGTATCTATTTTTTAACAATTTTGAAAGAATATTGTCCTACATAAGGAGTAGTTTTGCATACAGTTTTATGAACATTTCCTTTTAAGATGTCATGCAAAAAAACGACACGATGGCACACCTGGAAAATTCGCGATTGCAAGCCAACGGGTATTAATGCCTGTTATCACGCGTCTAACCAATTAAGGCAAGTCCGCTCAGTGCATTTTGTGCTGGAGCTCAGAACAGTCATTTATCCTTGTCTGTAGGATCCGTTATTAGAACAAACTCTATGCGTCATCGAACGCAAGTTTGGGCCACTTTCCTTGAAAGTGAGAAAGCGCAGGTTTTTTTTGTGATCCGTGGACAGAACTTGAAAACGGTGTTCAAAATTCCGCACAACTTGAAGAGTACGTGAGTGATTTGAATGATTCCTGTACTAAAAGAAAAATTAATAACTGGGCTTTTATATCCGAGGTTTTAAAAGTGCTACAGGCAAAAATTCATTCATAAATTTGTCCTGCCATTTGGGTTTCGTTTCGGTTATTTTTTTACTCATTCCATACATTAGACCAATTTTTGAATACTACCCACACTTTTCTGAAAACATGCCCGATCTGACTGTTTTTGTGGGACAACCTGTACAAACAGAAGCCTCAATGTGAACATTTTTTTCAAGTGGTTTATATAGGGAAGGGCATGAGCCTCGAACGAACATGATTTGCGGTCGTGAAATGTACACCATTGTGTGACGTCATCATATATGTTTGCCCGCCTAATTTCGCAACTGATTCATTCAATCAGAAAGAACGTTCATTCCATTTCTTGAGATTTCAGTGAGTTCGGTAGGATGACGGTCACTCAGTCACATAACAGCATTCGATTTCGTTTCAATTTGTACAGATTCTCGTATGGTCAAAATATTTCCAGAAAATTCAATAGGTTTTCCGGTTTTGCACTGAGTGGGTGAACTTGGTAGAAGTATTCAATATCAACTAAAGTGTAACGGACGGTGCACCTTAATTCGGCATTTGCATTGCGCCAAACGTTGATCGCATTGAAGATGAGAAAAGTAGTTTCATTAAAGAGTTTTCATTACCGTTTCTTTATGTGACTGTCCAAGAATAAGATAAAAATGATCACACCAACTGAAAAAAGTCACATTGTCTGCAACGAAATATCCGAATTTTTAACGAAGTGTTCCTACATTTATTTCCTCCTATCACTTTGACACTTTACACATTTTTAAGTTCTACTTTGCATTATTCATATTTCCTTCCATGAAGGCATTCTCATTTTCCTTTGAAATACTTCTACGTTCCTTTATAACAATTTCTCAGAGTCTGTGTCATTTTAGTCTCTGTTTTAAAACTATAACACAATATACAGCTAAATGCAACTGCCCAATTTCATTGAGCATGTGCTTCTTTTGTAAACGCTGCACTAAATTGAATTCCTGAGCAGGACTGAAATCCAAAGCTCACGAATTGAAATGCAAAAGTTATGCAACTTATATTCCCTACGTTTTACAGGTGAATGACAATGCCCTAAAATATTTTGAATTAAATTGCATTTAAGGATATTAACAGAAAGGTTTGAATTGACATCCCTGTTGCCTGCAGATACGATATAGCTTGTGTATCCAGAAAGGCGATTGGGCTTCAGCAATTGGACACAAACAATGTTGTTTATCGTTCTTTTTTAATCGGAGATGAAGCTGCATTTACATATCAGTAATTACCTCCTGGACACTTGCTGTCGCGGCGTATTCAAGTATCATGAAGGTTCGCTGTTCATTGGTGAATTGCTGTCCTACCAAGTTAAAGACTTTTAACTGTATCTAAAAACTTCCTAAAGTGTACTTACAGTTGCCAACCAACTAACATAACATGTTTCATGCTTAATGCATAAGCCCCTTAGGATAGCAAAGACCTCAATCTACCCGGCTGAACTGGAAATTGCCATGTTTGAACAGAGTAATGCATTATTTGTCAACCAACTAACATAACATGTTTCATGCTTAATGCATAAGCCCCTTAGGATAGCAAAGACCTCAATCTACCCGGCTGAACTGGAAATTGCCATGTTTGAACAGAGTAATGCATTATTCATTACTTCATCCATTACTGCATTACTTTGATCAGTGGTGCATGAACATAATGAATTGGTATTACATCATACAATGCTTAGATGAGTACTCCATACACTGAAGTAAAAAAAAGTAAATATCACTTTTAAACTTTTAATATAAAAACGAGTTGCATTTTTATGTGGACATACTATACAGGGTGAGTCACAAAAGAAAGTGACTCGGATGAAAGATTTTGTTTTCTTAAAAAGCAATCAAATTTAATACGCCAGTGAAGAATGTCTTAAAAGAGTATGTTCAACTTGTCTGGAAAAAAAAAACTTTTAAAATTGATCCATGACATCAGAAGTAATACATGTTTTACTGAGCTTAGTGAGAATTACAAATAACAAATTACAAATACAAAGGAGATTATAAAAATTGAAATCAAGACTGAAACATTATTTTCACTGTCAGATTTTGTGTTTTGAATGTGAGGAACAAATTAACTCTTTTTATTCTGACATATTGATGGCCATTTTTTTGTGTAGTCCTTTGCAAGTTCTCGTTCATTCATGAAGGTGGGAAAACGTCCATGTTTCATTGTACTCAAGGGTTATCAGTTCATAGAAGGGTGAATGATCAGTGTGGACAGCCGAGTTTTGTGATATTTGTATTGAAATAAACAAAACGTGGGAATAGAGTATGCAAATTACATGAAATATTTTCAGTTGAAAGTCAATAAGATGTACTTTATCCCTTTGTTTGTTTATGAATTAGAGCAACCGAAATAAAAAAAAATCAAATTCGGTCACTTTCTTTTTGTATAGTAATAGTAAAATACACATTCAGGCATGCACAAACAAGCAATGATGAATCCGTATTTAGGGTGAACTTGCACACTAAGCTGGGCAGATTATTACATTACGGGTTGTAACAGCGTCACTGATTTGTATGGAGACGTCTGTAATAAGAAAAGTGCATTTCTTTATTGCTAATAGACTGGTTCACTTTGGCCCATTCAGTTTGCTGCCGAAACAGTAAAGTTCCAGAAGCAAGGATGTGAAGGACCTGCGAGAACACGTACGTGTTGGTGGTTGCTTGGAGTAGTGCTGTGTGTTCCACATTAATTACCCTTTCACATCTGATTAGTTATTTCTAATCGTCACGTTGAAAAACCGCAATTAGCCTATGGAGGACTTCACACGGCTTCGGAACCAGTTTATTAACACTGAATCAACATCTTTGCAAGTTAGTTTTGCACGTGTATCTCCTTTTCCGTCTTCGTTTGCTTTTAGCTGTCGATAACTGTTATCGGGATGGCCCAGTGGAAGTGCAAGGGCGCAAGGACTTTCCAGATCCAGAATCGGGGAAAAGATCCTGCTAGGATCGGGACGTTAGGCACTGTAACATTTTTGACCTCTATATTTCTGGTCGATATAGACAGTAAGCATTTTGTGGCAGTTTTATTCATTTCCTTTTGTAAAATCTGACAAGATAAATATAAACTGGTACTGGGATAAATGTATGTTTTACCGGCTACCTTAACACTTTTGTGATAAAATTTCCTACACAGATCAATACATTCCCTGACATGCTAATGCTAACATCATGAAGTACCTAATGTAACAAACATATTTTTATAATTTAAATTAATTAACTACATTATATTAGTTTTATCTTGAGTATTACGATAATGCTTCCAATTTGAAGTCCTAATCAGCTAAGGTTATCATCGTTGACTGCTGTGGTGATCGGTCTTTTTGCAGAAGGAAGCCCCGAGACCTTGTCACACTTGAGCTACCAACACTGACATGTTTGTAATATTGGGAGCGCATATTATGATTACAGTGTATCACGCGAAGCTCTGGGGAATTCACCGAGGATCTTGTCCGTGTCTGCATGTCATTTATCCTCGCCTCTGCACCGTCTGCTCTGGAGAGGGTCTTTGTTTAGTTCACTAGTATAAGGCGAGGTTAATGCAGTTTTCCAACGTCTCGAGGCACGAGCTGCTTCCTTACCTAATCTGGGCAAGTCGTCAGGGATTCTAGTTCCATTTGGGATGTGAACAAGATCTGGGAGGTCAGATAACTTACTAAGGTATCGAGAGTGTAACACCACATGTCAACACCGGGGCTGTAACTCTTCGTAGCACAGGTATTCATTTTGAAAGTATAAATATAAAACTGAAATCAGTTCGGTAGGTTTAAAGATCTTACAAACTTCTCCCTTATAAATGCTCCATTTCAGTCTCATAATAGCCCAGTCCTCTGCAACTTAAACCTTTAATTTCAAAATTGAAGTGAACCATGTATGATTTGAAATTATTTTATCTAAAGTCCAAAAAGAAAGAAAAGGCCGTTGACGTGCATCAGAGCATCAGAATACACGTCAATCTTCTTTCAGTTTGTAAAATATTTTATGGGCGTGTTAGGCCACCAAAATCTGGGCCAAAGAGAAACCATCGAAAGAATAATGCTACTGCAATGTGCAGGCTAACTGTTACGTGAATGTCACGTGAAAGATGTCTCTTATGTTTCATTTAGGACAGCTCAGCTGATTGAATTTGACTGTGTTCGTTTGGGATTCATTTAAACAAATTCACACACATAATCACTGTGACTGTGCAGAGTCGACGTAATAATGGTGAAGGACGCGGCCATCATGTTCCAGCATTGTAGGTTTTTATTCACTTTAAGAGCTCATAATACCAAGGGCATTGTCTAACAACGTTTTGGGGTGACTGCAATGAAAGTTGGCAAACTCCCATAGCATGCTACAAGGTGATAGGCAGTATATTTTAAGAGAGGTAAGATTGCCGAGTATTTTGAGGGCAAAGTTCAATAGTATTTTTGTTTCCATTTTCTCCCCGTAATGAACTTTAAAAGTTGTAGGTTATGTTTAAAATGAACAACTATTATTTTCTATTTAGGTCGTTGTCCTCTCTCAAAAAGTTGTTTTTTTTTTTTCTTTTTATCCTAAAGCGCACAAAAAGATCATTTTAAGGGCCGTAAATAATTTGATATTTGTGAAGTAATTATCCCGTAACTATAATTATGATGTGACTAACCTTTTGCTAGAAAAATACAAAATATATTTTTTTTCGTGCAAAAGTCGAAAATAGCACGTGGAGAGAACTCCCAAATGTAGAGACTATACGTTATGTAAGTCACTTCGTATACTTCAAATGGTATTTTATACAGTGGTGAATTAGTGCATTGGTCACGGGCCTCGCTTAATAATATAGGCCTAAAGAGTGGTTTCCTTGGAAACAGGAGCGGCGATTTATTGCCGGGGGCGTGAGTTAAGAGGAATGTGACCTGGATTAAAGATGTTTTTCTTAAAAAGCAATTACATTTGTCGCACCAATGAAGTGTGTTTTACAAGAGCATGTTCTTTCACTCATCTAAAAAAAAAAGAATTAGGCCTACTGAATTTAATCCATGCTAACTGAAGTTATGCATGTTTTACCAAAAGAACGTATTTTTATAGCTTTCCGCGGAATGCCATTGCTATTGGGCCGAGTGAGAATTACAGATTACACACACGCATTCAATATAAATGGGATAATAATAATTTAAGTCAAGAATGAAACAGTATTTTCATATCAGATTGTATGTTTGGAATATTAGGGACAAATCCTCTTTTGTTTATTCTGAAATATTGATGGCGATTTTTATCTGTTGTCCTTTGCAATTGTTCGTTCATTCGTGTAGGTGGGAAATCGTACATGTTTCTTTGTACTCAATGTGTACTCATCAGTTCGTAGAACGGTAAATGATCTGTGGTGGATAACTAATTGTTGTGATCTTTCTATTAGAATAGTCAACGTGGCAATAGAGTATGCAACAAAAAAACAATGAAATGTTCACAGTTACCAGTGAACATTTCTAGAGTATGCAAATTATGTGGAATGTTCACAGTTACTAGTCAATTACATGCATGTGCTTGATCCATATGCTATTTTTATGAAATAGAGCGAGCCACATATTTGTTGATATATTTCATTTCTAATTCGGTCTTTTTCTTTTTAACTCACCGTAAATGTTCATATGATGCGCGATTTTGTACCCATTTGTACTGTTTTCATTGACGTATTTTAGCAATATTTAGGAGCACTCACACTGTTTGGGTACATAAATTGCAGTTTTAGGTACAATAAATTGTCATCAGTATCCTCGGGGAAAATGAAAGCATGAGGGCGTGCCCATTTAGCGTACCCAGAAATAGTATATTGGGATCGCCGCCCATGCTTTGAAAACAAAAGCAGATAGCATTTACTTCATTTTCTTGCGACAAACTAAGTTTGAAACCAAAAAGAAGACAATGTTTACAAAATGGTTACAAAGTACAAAACAATTATGGCAAATTGTTGCATGTAATACTGTTCGTATTTTATTTCAGGGGACTTTGGGAGACTTTAGGGATGCGTGGTTGAACATATATCATATCGGTCATTTTTAAATTTGAACACTTTCATGGACAAGTGCATCGTCAAAACATCAAGGCAATGGAGCGATGCCTCTTTTCAGTATTAACATACTGGAATTCTTGAGTTTTCCTTTCAACAAAAATAAATTTTCTTTCAAACCTCAAAAAGCCAAACCTTGATCTAGATTAAAATTGAAGGATGTCCGTTTGTAGGGGCGGATCAAGGAATTTTGGTATATGTCTCAGTGGCGTAACAAGGTCATTTTTATTGGGGGTAAAAAGTCCGTGAAAAGGGCACTCACAAATCAGTGCTGAAATGTAGATAGGTTTTTGTTTTCTACGGCACTTGGTTTCCGTAAAATTAAAAAAGTGTGTGTATGAGTTTGTTTCTGCATTCAATAGAGGACGTTGAACAATAGATGACAATAGGGTTCCCGATTCCCGAAGGTCCCCGATTTGGATTTGTTTACAAAACAGGGAGTACAAACAAAAGAAGGGCAATAGGGGGAACCCGATTGCAGGCAAATACACACTTCGTTGCATAATCGTTAGATTTTAACAGCGCCCCTACTGGAAGATGGTACCAGCCCCTCCCCACCCCCACCAACACACACACACACACACATATTTGTTTATGGTGTAAATCGAGGATTTTCTTTTGTTCCTCTTCCCTTTTCCTTTGTTTGTACTCTTTTTCGCAACATCTCTCATTGGTTTTGTACACGTTTTCTAATTGAGGTCCTCGATTCACCGATGATGTTGCACGTGTGTGTCCTCGATTTACACCACGCACACTGTCTGACAAAAGTGTGCAAATGCCACCCCCCCCCCTTACCACCCGCTGGCTACACCTCTGTGTCTGCTTTTGGCGGACATATTGGCTGGTTCGGCACATCTTGGTTTTCGTTAATATTTTTTTCAGTCATTTTCGCCCATAACATTTGTACAAGTTTTTTTGTCTCCGGCACTTTGGGCACTAAAATCAATCCGATTCATTTTGAAAGTCTTTGTGTAGGAAATGAAAAATGAAGTGCCGTCCTGATGACGTCATCATGGGTCACGTGACGTCACGTTAAAGATTAATAGATTATATCTTTGAATCAATATAAAATCAACGGTGACAGACCTGAACATGACTTTTTGCGGGAATTGATAGAAAATTCCAAGGTCTTTATTTATATAAAATGCCTACAAAATCACGTGACCCTTCCTTCCGGTTGAAATTGGTTAGCCTTGTAATTCAAAATCGGGGAAAGATGTGAACTTGCTTTCAAAGATGTATGGTCAGGCAAATTTTTTTCATTACAAAACAAATGACGGTGACGTCATAAAATGTTAGAGCGCCCTCTAGCGGCAGCTTAAAAAATATTTTAAATGAATAATCAGTTGATAAGTGTGGCGAAGTTTGCTGCAATCATTTTCATAATTGATGTATACAACCAGCTTCATGCTAACAACAAGTTGGGGGAGATTGATGACGTCACAAGACCGGAGGCTACAATGTAAATACCTTTAAACCTTAAAAAATTCTGAAAATTCAACTGCGAGAGATTTAATCCAATTTACAATTAACATAGCTCTCAAGCTTCTGGTAATGACGTCACGATGACGGCATCAAGTATAAGATTACAAGCAAGCAAATATTTCTAGATTTAGTCTTTAAAAATCAATATAAAATCAACTGTCACGTGACATCACAATGGAAATACATAATTCCAAGCCCTATGAGAATGTAATCACAAATATGCCACCATTTTCCAATAATTATCTACAGAACTACACATCTTTCCTGGATTGCCGAAACAGCCCTATTATGTTTGTGCACAAACATAAGTCTAGTTATAACTGTAATTGTCTTTTTTTCCAGTGTGTGTGTGTGTGTTCCTGCATGGCATTACGCCTGAGGACAGACAACAAAAGGAGCACAAAGGGGCCATTGATCCTCGAAGGAAGGTGCCTATTGTCCTCAAACGCAGGTTTGTGTGCTTAGTCTATGGGAGAGTGTTATATTACAGGGACAAAGGAAAACACAAAGCCAATCCTCGGAAGCATAGCAAAAAACGACTGGGTGTGTGTGTGTGGTGGGGGGGGGGGGGGGGGGGGGTGTCAGAGAAGGGGGTTCGACCCCCCGCGGATCCGCGCATGGTTTGTCTATGTATGTGTATTATTGAACGTAATACCAGCTTTCTTGTTTACATCGGTAATGCAACAGCATCCCGATTTGATCTTCGACTTTCCACGGGGTTTGCAATCCATACAGTGTAAAGTGTATTTTGTGAGCTGCATGCGCACTCTCTAAAAACTGTGGCAGTCAGATCTGCACTATCATCTGCTGGGCAATATTATAGCCAAACATACGGCGGTTCAAATGTATATGTCTCCTTTTCGTACGACGAAATATCGCCGTACTAATTGCGACGTGTCACTCTCAACCACATTCGCATGGTTTCGAGCAGTACGCTCCCACTCTCTGGGTAAATGTAAACATGATCGTCAGTAATTCGACTGGACAGTAATTCAATTCTTGCAGGTTTTCCCTATCATAATCGATGATATAAAGACCAGGCAAAAGTCTACTCGTAGGCGGATCTGTTTTTGTGCAAAAACAACCAATTATGAAGTCCCCTCATCAGAGGGTTACAAACGCCAAAAACAGAAAAGGCGATATTCGTTGAAATAATATAAAAACTTGTTGGAATTTCGTTAGGAAGGATAAAAATCGTAAACCCATAAAACTTAATAGGCAGCTTGGGGTAAACTTAATTTAGGCGGAGATAATTAAACAATTAAATGGTCTTGAGTTTCATTCGTTCCGTTTTTTTAAAGACAGTATTCGGCCAAAAAAAAAAGTTACATAACTCATATGGTCTCAGTGTCCATATGGTCAGGTTGAGCAATGTACGAATCCCCTGCTTTAATTTCTGATTGTGAAGGCACAACAATGCCCAGCTTTTGAATGAGTCTATCTACACCCTGCTCCAGACGATCCATCATGATAGACGTGTTCTTACCCTTCTTCAGGCAGCGATCTAGCCGGTCCCTTAATTCAATCTCAGAGAGCGCTAAGCCAGACCCGGGGCTAGGCTTTGTCATGTCTCTGCCTTCAGTCAGGTCCGTCTCTACGGGTTTCAAATTGCCCGCAATCATCTTGGGAATCTCCATCGTATCGGACCTTGTCTCCGAGTCTTTCACTGTCTGTTTTGATGGAAGGCCATCCGATGTGGGGGAGGATTGGTTTTCCCAGGAACCGTCTGGTGGATTAGGTTGTTGCCCAGCCTCCATGTGAAAGGTTCCAACTCGTGCATCATTTTGTCCAACAGGTGATCGTTTTCTTTGATCCAATCTTTTAAGAACTAACAAAGACAAAAGCGAATTTTTAATTGACATTTGACTGTATTTGCTGTGCAACGAACTCTGCAACCTGTCCAACCCGCCAATAAACATAGTGAAACTCGCCTAATTAGAAAACATACAGCTCATTATAATTTAAGGGAAAAATGTATTTGTGGGTGTCACGGCAAAAGTTGAAATATGTTTTACATCGTGGATTAGCAACATGCAACATTTAAAATAACAATAAGCCTCTGTACTAATTACGTCACAGTATGTTTACACGTGCACTTTCCCATACGTTCCATTGTCCACTAGTATTATCCCCCGTTATCCACGGAGCCAAGAGGCTACTGTATATAACGTCTTGTATATGTCTAGACATGCAGATGTATGCAAGCCGTGCGCCAGCCAATCTTTTTACCAATTATGACGTCATTTCATTCCCAAATCAGGACTAAATGGTTTAACTGGTAAATTCAAATGCAGTGTTTTGTAATGTAACACCAGCCGGGAGCATTATAATATCATAAGCACAGCACAGCACAGCACAGCACAGCACAGCACAGCACAGCACAGCACAGCACAGCACAGCACAGCACAGCACAGCACAGCACAGCACAGCACAGCACAGCACAGCACAGCACAGCACAGCACAGCACAGCACAGCACAGCACAGCACAGCACAGCACAGCACAGCACAGCACAGCACAGCACAGCACAGCACAGCACAGCACAGCAGCACAGCACAGCACAGCACAGCACAGCACAGCACAGCACAGCACAGCACAGCACAGCACAGCACAGCACAGCACAGCACAGCACAGCACAGCACAGCACAGCACAGCACAGCACAGCACAGCACAGCACAGCACAGCACAGCACAGCACAGCACAGCACAGCACAGCACAGCACAGCACAGCACAGCACAGCACAGCACAGCACAGCACAGCACAGCACAGCACAGCACAGCACAGCACAGCACAGCACAGCACAGCACAGCACAGCACAGCACAGCACAGCACAGCACAGCACAGCACAGCACAGCACAGCACAGCACAGCACAGCACAGCACAGCACAGCACAGCACAGCACAGCACAGCACAGCACAGCACAGCACAGCACAGCACAGCACAGCACAGCACAGCACAGCACAGCACAGCACAGCACAGCACAGCACAGCACAGCACAGCACAGCACAGCACAGCACAGCACAGCACAGCACAGCACAGCACAGCACAGCACAGCACAGCACAGCACAGCACAGCACAGCACAGCACAGCACAGCACAGCACAGCACAGCACAGCACAGCACAGCACAGCACAGCACAGCACAGCACAGCACAGCACAGCACAGCACAGCACAGCACAGCACAGCACAGCACAGCACAGCACACACAGCACAGCACAGCACAGCACAGCACAGCACAGCACAGCACAGCACAGCACAGCACAGCACAGCACAGCACAGCACAGCACAGCACAGCACAGCACAGCACAGCACAGCACAGCACAGCACAGCACAGCACAGCACAGCACAGCACAGCACAGCACAGCACAGCACAGCACAGCACAGCACAGCACAGCACAGCACAGCACAGCACAGCACAGCACAGCACAGCACAGCACAGCACAGCACAGCACAGCACAGCACAGCACAGCACAGAATGGTCCATGGATCACCGAGGGAGGCTAGTTTTACTTCACCACGAGATAAAGCATTCAATATTTGTTTTATAACACTTCACCCACAGATTCTGCTTGATTTTAATATTTTAAATTATTCAAATCTGAACACAGTTGAAATAAACTTCAATTTCAATACAAAATTGGTGGAAAATGTATTTCTCTCTTAAAAACTACCCCTTCACGAAATGTTTGAACCCAAGTCTGCGGCGCGCTCTCTTTGGAATAATACGCGCTACGCACAACGCGCAACGCGCACACCAGCATGCATTTGCACACAAATACCACGCCGTGGAAATAGTACTTTGGTTGCTAATGGTATAGTACTTTGGTTGCTATGCGCATAGTACTTTTGGCCGTGCACAGAAAGAAAGCAAAATTAGAAAGTGACATGTGACTCGCTCTCGGCCAATCAAGACACAGAATCTGTGGGTGAGGTGTTATACATAGCATAGCATAGCATAGCATAGCATAGCATAGCATAGCATAGCATAGCATAGCATAGCATAGCATAGCATAGCATAGCATAGCATAGCATAGCATAGCATAGCATAGCATAGCATAGCATATCATAGCATATCATATCCTATCCTATCCTATTATATCATATCATATCATATCTCATATCATATCATATTTTATACAACACCTGAATAAATCCCCGTCATCTGATTGGTGAATTGTAGATCACGTGACATATTATTATTCGGTATAAAGCACGGTGCGACCATGCGTTATACCCATGCGTTATACCGTTTCACTTTGCGCTTGTTCCATGACGCGGTATTTGCGTGCAAAATGCATGCTGGTGTGCGCGTTCAGCGTAGCGCGTATTGTTCCAAAGAGCCAGCGCTACAGCGTTGGGTTCAAACATTTTCGTGAAGGGGTAGTTCAACATCTTTAAAATCAAAATAAATTGTAGTTTATAATTTACCAATCAAATGACGAGAATTTATTCAGGTGTTGTATAAAACAAATAACGAATGTTTTACGTTCGTGCGATGGAAAGAATAATTTCATTCGGTGACAGATTGAATGTTCTATTCCACTCGGCTTCGCCTCGTGGAATAGAACATTCAATCTGTCACCTCATGAAATTATTCTTACCATCGCACTCACAAACATTCGTTATTTGTATAATATCATATCATATCATATCATATATCATATCATATCATATCATATCCTATCATATCATATCATATCATATCCTATCCTATCCTATCATATCATATATCATATCATATCATATCATTCATATCCTATCCTAAACTATCCTATCCTATCCTATCCTATCCTATCCTATCCTATCATATCCTATCATATCATATCATATCATATCATATCATATCATATCATATCATATATCATAGCATTTGCCGTGGTATATTACATAGACGAACGGTCCACTCAGCACCATATAAGAAAACACACGCGTAAACAAAGTGTGACGTCATTGGTGCACAGGCTTATTAAAGCGATACTGAACTGACCGTCACAATACGCTTTAACTAATTAGATTACATGTTTTTGTCATTTAAAATTGTCATTATGCGCCATTAATTCGGTCCAACTCGGTCACGTGCCCCTGCAAGAATACGCATGGTGGGTCGGTGGGTCGGGGTGGATCGGTGGGTCGGGGTGGGTTTGTGGGTTTGTGGTTCGGGTAGGGTTGGTGGGTCGATGTGGTGGGTCGGGGTGGGTTGGTGGGTCGATGGGTCGGGGTGATTGCTGGGTAGATGTTGTGGTCAGGGTGGGTTGGTGGGTCGATGGGTTGGTGGGTCGGGGTTGGTTGCTGGGCCGGGGTGGGTTGGTGGGTTTGAGGGTTGGGTAGGATTGGTGGGTTGATGTGTTTTTTTATCGATTTATTCTAGTTTATTATTAGAAACAAAATATGTTGCACACACAGCATAAATGCTGATAATTACAATATTTACAAAAAAAGCTAAAGGTTCATACAGTTACAGTTACAGTTAAATTTAAAAGGGAGAAACCAACAAACAGACATGATACAAGGCATAAAATTCACACACCAAAGTTAATAATTTACATTCCATAAAAAAGATGATTTTAAAAGATAACAACAGGTAAAAAGTTTAACACAAGCCATTTAGATCACCTGCACAAACACAACCCTTCCCCCCCCCAAAAAAAAAAATCAAACGAACAAACAAACCCAACAAACAACTAAACAACAAACAGACATGCATTACATGCATAAACATTACACACATCACATTTTACATTACATTACATTCCTTTCTGTTACAAATAAATTAAAAGACAACTAACAAACAGACATGATATACAAGGCATACTTTGGTGTGTGTGAATTCACACACACCAAAGTTTACGTTTACGATCCATACAGATACAAATAGTTTAAAAAGAGAAATTGATAAAAAACAAACAAGCAAGCAACTAACAAACAAGCATTGCAATAACCCAACAAATGCACAAATAGTAAAAACGGACTACAGCGGCGAGCCAAATAATAAACCCGAGTAGCCCCCCCCCCCTTCATATTCGCAGGCAGGGCAAAAACCATAATATAAATCACTGGAAATATTTTTAAATACATGTACTGTGTACATGTACACGTACTACATGCCCAAATAAATCACTAGTTGATACTATTTAATATGCTAACTAATGATGGAATGGTGGACTTGTATCTAACGGACCTATACTTAGGAACCTGCATGCCAGTGATGGGATGATCTAAGCTCTCTGCTACACACACGTTCCCTAAGTGGTGGCAGCATGCCTCTAAATCTATTAGAGTTAAGAAGTTTGTTACCAAACTTAATCAACAGATCCTCCCTCCTAGATTTAAGGGTAGGCAAACCAAGCACGCTGAGTACTGCGGTGTAGGAGTCATAGCCATGGCCTAGAATGATACGCACTGCACGTTTCTGTATGTTTTCAATGGCATCACCTTGGCGGACACTAATAGAACTGTGCCAAAACCTGACTAGCATACTCTAAAATGGGCTTATGTAGCAGTGTACACAGCAACCATGTGAGAGGTGGGTATATTA